>NW_024067830.1:0-300000 GCF_009389715.1 Phoenix dactylifera | reverse complement strand
TTTCTTCCCCCTTATGAACTGATTGATATCTACCAACACAAATATGTATAGGGACAAGGCTAAATAGAAGAGGTACGATTGAGGTAGATTTATTTATATATTTTTATATTTTCTTACATGACATTCATAAACCAAATTCATATTTATAAATGTTTCATGTTAATGACCTGCAGGGGAAGATATTGAAGGACCATCCGCCAATAAAATTTCTTGTCTCTATCTCATGGTGGAAGTTCAGAGACCCAAAGATATGTGACATTGCCTACAAAGACCCCATTAAGGTGAATTCTGTGCATTTCATTGGAGACAAGGACTGGCTGAGACACCCTCCGAGGAGCTGACTGCTGCCTTTGATAGCCCATTGATTCTAAGGCACCCTCAAGGTCACACAGTCCCCAGGCTAGGTTGGTATACACTATCTTTCACTTCTGCATTAGCTGCATTCTCAAAAACTATTAGACTGCATTTTATAGGTGTATTTAACTCGGATTCAAGTTAGCTATCTTGATCTCAAGCTTAATTGGGTTGATTAAATTCAAGCCAAACTAAACTGGTGATGGCATGAGTACCCCCAGGATTTGCTTTTTCTGTCCCTTTTGTTTCCTAAGGAAAAGAAACCTGATGACTTTCATATGCACACTTACTTGTTTTGGATGCTTTATCACATCAAATGCATTAGTATTAAATAAGTAATTAAAATAATAAAATTTTACTTATAGATAATGACTAAGATGTTAATAATATATCAAGATATTTATGCATATTTCAAGCTTGATCAGGCTGAACAAAAGGGAGTCAGGTAAATCATAGGTTTGTCTTGTTTGTATTTCGAGTTCAGATGTCAAGCTTAGGTTCAATCCATGCTAGTTGGGAGCACCTTGACCATGACAAATTTTAAGTTTAGCTTGTAATGCTTATGAATGTTTAACTCATTTGAAACTCTGCTGCACATGATGTACTAAATTTCTGAATAAAACCAAATTGGGAAGGACTTAAGCCCGGAATTTGTTTCCGTGGTTAGGCTCATATAGACCGGAGTGTTACAATAACCTATATTTATGAATATTTAGTCATGTACATCATCTTGTACAATTCTTTGACTACGGCCCGACCTAGCGTAACATGCGTTTAGTCCAGTTTGGATTTTGGGTTAATCCTGTTGTTCGTTTGTTAACTTGTTTATTTGGGGAACTAGCTCCAAGAGCATGTAAGCCAGATATGGACCAATTTTGCTGAACTGCACTAAGTATGCAGCAGATGCTAGTAAATATCATTGATGATGTCCAAGCTCCAACTAAATCACACTTAAGCATTTTAAAGCATGCAAGCATGGTTGCTAACCAAATCATTTCCTGTTTATCGAAATACAGAAGGCATTACACATCTCATTTTGGCTAATTAGATGTCTTGCATGCATTTACATAATATTTGCCTTACAGAATTTACATCTGACTAGTTTAGGTGAAGGAGGGTTACAGGAAATATCTTCATCAAGGGTGTTTAATTAGTGGATACACTGACATAATAAGTTTCATGATAACAATGATATTGCTGCGTGTCATTTAACTTCACCATATTACAATATTTAGTTCTTCTCAGCATAGACTTTGAACAATTAACAGTGGCAGATGAGATAAACGTGAAGAATCTTTCTGAATGGACAAGAAGTATACTCAAAAGTAGTATCATATATGATGCTCCTGGTGTGGAGACCTGGAAAACTGAGGCAAACAATGCCAATATAAGGCAAGCAGTTGCTGCTGATCCAAAGTGTATGGAAGCTACAGATACAGTACTGAAGGCTACATTTACAGAAGGCTAGGTTTGGACAGCATCAATGTAAGCTGGGTTAGTGATAATCAGCAAGAAGCTGCCCATGAAAGGGATGTCACCCCCGAGGTAATTGAAATAATAAGGACTTGGAGGGCCTCCAGCATTCTGATCAGGTGAAGGAACTCGGAGTCGTGAAAGAAAGGATTTTCTCCCTTCTTAACAGCTGCATGAACTCTGCTACTTAATCATGAGTGTACTACTATAACTTTGCATATTGATGTTGCCGAATTTTTAACGCTATTGAGGAAGTTATTTAAGAAACATTGTCTGCTAATCCCATTAACCTTTTCAACCCAGAGCATGTTTGGACGCAGTCTGAAATTACCAAAGTTAGAGAACTTCAGAAACTGAGTGATTAAGCCGGCAACCGGGTTTAATCCAAACCTGACCTGGTTATCTTCGGGCTCCGGACACATCGGCTGACCTGGTTGAGCCAGGCCCACGTATTAAACCCAAGCGGTCATTCCAGCCAAGCATGATCATCCAGCTGCAGCATACTATGTTTGGGTTTGCATTTGTTCCAGATTGGTTTGAACTTATGTTTGGATCAAGTATTAATTTTGCCCTAGAGATCAGGATTTTCAAGTGACTAGCAATATCAACAATGTTTTATCCTTCCTATTCTTCTCATAACAACCCAACTCAATTCAACTAAGCCTTAACCCAAATTAGTGGGAATCCTTTTTCTCTATTCCACTCTGTTTAATATCAAGTCCTTCCTCACTACTCTATCTCATATGATTTTTGGCCCACCTTTACAACTATTTTCTTCTATATGTACCAAATCATTCTCCTTCATACGGGTGAATCCTACCTTAAGTCATCCTTCTCTCAATTTCTTCTCAATTGATGCTATCTCTACCTTTCTATAAATAACTTTATTTTTTAATCTATTTTTTTTTTGTTATCATACATCCATCTCAATATTCTCATATTAGCCATACTCATTTTGTGCACATATTTTCTAATTGCCCAATATTTTGTAATATAAGGTATGGCTAGTCGTATGGCTAACTATAAATTTTTTCTTTAACTTGACAAGCATCTTACGATCATACAATATCCCAGTTGCAATTCCTAATTGTACCTAACTAACTTTAATCCTATGGATAATATCCTCTTCAGCCTCCCCTTTCTTATAAATATTTGATCCTAGATATCAAAAGGGATCACTCTTGGAAACTTCATATGCCCAATATTTTGTAACGTAAGGTATAGCCAAATAATTTTATTCCAAATCTGATTTCACCATTATTTATTTAAAACATAAATATCTACATGTGAAAAATGTTTACTTGATCCATTGCATTTTGAAGGTTTTTTGAGAAACACCAAGAGTTTCCTTTTAGTGGTGGGAAAGGTTGATGCAACCCAACCCCATTTGGGCCTGATTTGTACAGTGATTATCAAGTTAAATGTCAATGTTTTTGACCTTGACTTTAAATAGGTTGTATATGGGCCTTAGTTTAATCTTTAGGTCAAGAGGTTAATGTTTATTTAGGCAAGACCGGTTTGGATCGAGCCATGTCACGCCCTTAGCGGTTGGCCGTTTTTAGTACTGATTAATTATTCAATTCTCCATGAAAGTGTTAAGTCAAGCTAGCTAAGTTGGGTCTGTTAGAGTTCAAGTCATGTGAAATAGACTAATTTATTGGTCAATCAAGCTGAATCAGGTCATGCTAGTCTAACCATATGGGTAGGTACAAACCCAAGTCTATTTAAACTATTGTCAACCAAATTTCTTCTTCGTGCATTTGCCCATCAATGACTTGGCAAGTATTTCTCTTATCCCGCCTGGTGATCTATTCATTTTAGCTGATAACAAAACCCTTTAGCCTCTTGTATGTTGCTACTTGGGGGGCATCTCATGCACTTTGGAGCAATTACACGCTACTTCTCTCTGGATCAAAATTAATTCATTAATGGGGATGATAAATTGGCTTCAAAGGCATTCAAATAGGGAACCTCCTCCTTATCCTTTTTCCAACAATCTTTGTCTTCTCCCTAATGGGATTCCTCATGTACAAATCTGCCATGTTTATGGAGAGGCTAATGCTCTTAAAATGAGCCTTTACCACAAAAACTCATGTTCACATAAATGGTTTCCTTAAGGAGTTATGATCTGATCCAATAGTTATTCATTGGCTAAATATCACAGACCGGTGATAACTACATAAACAACTGCTTAAAGGCCCTCCTTGCTGGTTTACTGTTAACTAGATGAACCAAAAAATTTCTGCCATAGTTGGCCAGTTAACTAGTTTCCTAACTGCTCCAATAGAAATGGTTAATAGGAAACAATGTTTCTATTTTGTCAATATTTCTCTCGCCAAAATATAAAATTTATATTCTCCAATAGCATAAACCATCCAAAACCTTCATACACTAATATGATGAAAGCAACAAGGAGTATTTGCCGAAGTTAGCTTATAATAACGATATTGCAACAATTGTCATGCACTATGTTAAAATGTAGCAAATGATTATGATATATAATGTGATATTGTTAAGGAGATGGAGACTATTTTTTTCTGAAAAGAAATACATACATTGTACGGAAATTTGAATTCAAAAATATTTTATGTCTTCAGGCTGCGAAAATTTTCAAATAGTGACGATTTCATAGATCTATATGCAAATGCTATGCAGATGAGGCCTCCTATCATTACATCAATGAAAGTTAAATTACATTGTTCTCAAAAGGAGACATGTTCAACTCTACCAAAGAGGCGCCATTGCTCCGTTTACCGTCCTTTTGTTTAGTATTAAGATGTTCAGATTTCCCAACTATTAGAAGATTTAAAGCAAAAGAGGGTAAAGCCGTGGAGTCACTCCTAGGTTGGAAGCAGACATTCTGCTTTGGATCAGCATCAAAAAAATACAAAACAAAAATATATATGCTCAAGACCCCAAAACAAACTCAGCCAAACAAACCACAAGCCTCGAGACTAGCTACATAACTCCTCTCTCACAGCAGAGCAATTCCGGTCCTTCTGAGAGCACTTGGTTTCTTTCTAACCTTATTACCAAACATATAACAGCCTCATCGAAACAGAACTGGTCCAAATTTGACCGTTGCATTATATTAGTTGTTCTGGGAGAAAAATTACAGTTCAGCGAAACTAACCATGCTTCTTCAGGCATCAAAATTTGACCGTTGGCTACCGAAATCTTAAATTCGAATTAGAGATCGCGTGTCATGATACAGCTGCATCCGAAATCGTTGGAAACCCAGATTAATTAGGATTCACCAAAGCCCTCTCGGGATATAACATCAGAAAACAAGAAAGAAGAGAGTATTCGAGCAGTTCAGAAAGGAGAAACCAAGAAAGAGAGAGACGAGAAAGATAGAAGAGGGTCTCCAAGCAGTTCCGAGAGGAGAAAAGAAGAAAGGAGACAGAGAGAGATGTCGAAGGTTGAGACTCATCATCTTGGCGACACGGTCATCCAGCTTCAAGCCCATGGAGTCGTGCAAGCCCGACCCCAGGTGGTCGTCCATCTTCGTGTCACCGAGTTCGACGACGTGTACATCTCCCCGGAGGTGATCTCCTATCGCTTCTTTCTGGGCCGGTTCTCGCTGCCCCGAGCCGTGCCTGCGATCGTCTCATTCGTGGCATCCAACCTCGATGCCAAGATTCGGCAACTTTGCGAGCGTCGCCTTCTCCGCTTTGCTTCACAACCCGCGGTAGAGTTGGCGACTGGATCATCTCTCGTGCTGCTCATCGACATCGGCACGTTCTTGGCACCCGGCTGCGCCCAAGACTCTGAAGACATCGACGAGTGGATGCTTGATATGCCTCTGCAGGAGGAGGATATCCCCTTCGTGCACGATTACTATCTAGGCGAAGAAGGTGGATTTGGCGGCGTGCCGGCGAGGAAATCTTTCATCGAGAGTCTGGGGTGGTCGCCGTATGGTCGAGGAGAGGGCGTTCGGGAGGAGGAATGCGTGATATGCCTGGAGGACTTCGATGCCGGAGCAGAAGTGAGCATGACGCCGTGCTCCCACTCCTTCCACCGCCGGTGCATCACCCAGTGGCTGGAAAAGAGCCATCTCTGCCCCATCTGTAGATACCGCATGCCCGCCTCCCGCTCCCATCGATAGGACCAGCCCATGATGCAGTTTGTTTCTTTTGTATTTGATTTATTTTATCCTTCTAGCTAGGTAGTTGTTTATATGAACATTGTGTGCATAAGATTGACCTAGAAAACGATATGTATACAAATACAGTGATTTGATCTTGAATTATCAATGAAAGTCTCAGATTCTTTTTCATACGACTAATGTCTTTAATGTTTCAAATTGAGCACCACGTACTGCATATGGAGAGCTGCCCATGATTTAATTTATTTAATTCTTTTTCTTGTTTTAATTTGAGTATCAACTTATTTGTTGATCTGTTTAGGTGCCAGGTTCTTGTTTCTGAATTCAAGTTCTGGCAGCCAATGTATAAGTCATCTCCACCAAGATATTGGGATAATCATATCTGGTAGTTTGCTCAATTCTGAGTAAAGCTTGTGATAAGTAATATGCACAAATAAAATTTAGATTCCAGTAAAAGAAGGCTTCCAGATTGTGTTAACTTAATGTTCCATGTCACTAATTATGAAGTTCACTGGCTTGTTTAATCAACTCATGATGTGGATGGCTTAATTTCATTACCAATTGGGCCCATTCCATATTGGATCCATCCCAATTGAGCTAATCGGACGTGTCCCACAGTCTTTGACTTGTCCACCGCTTTTAGATCCGTCGTCTCCTGTATGATTTTCTTGCTTCCATGTCCGAGATCAGAGATTCAGAGCAGACCGCAGCCGCCTCAAAGGGCGTAGAGGCGGTAGGACGGCTGAGACCCGTATAATTTCTCCTCCTGCTTGGTGACCCAAGCGGGTGTCGAGAGATTGGCGTTGGCGGATGGAGTCGGCAAGCATTTGGAGGTAGGATGTTAATTTTCTTTTTCTCTTCCCCCATCAATATCTTCTTTCCTTTACCTCATTAGGCTGATTGCATCAAAATCCAAATTCCCGATCATTTTAATGTTATTAATGGAAATTTGTTCTTCAAGAAAGTCATAAATGGAAATCTTTGGGGTTGTCAAAATCTGGCGATTCGAGCATCTCTGCAACCTACTTACAAGGAAATCCATTGTGATCTTTCAAAAATCCTGAGACTTATGCACATTGTATTTTGATAGTTCGCATGGTATTATTGGATTTACTAAGAATGCCAAGAACTTAAGTTTTTCTTTCCCCCTCTTCCACTGCCAAAACATAGTGATCTTAATCGCTTTTGTAGTCACAACAGCTTATCCTCTTTATATTGACATGTTGATGCAGCCGTAGATTACCTCTGCACAAAAAGCATGCTTGAATTGAAGGTCCTTCACAAGGAATATGAGTGTTTCAGGAGGAATTATGGCTGCTGTCCACAATTTTTTGCCTGCACTCAACCCTAAATAAAGTGCCAAAACCACTATATCAGAGTTTTCTAGGGTCTTACAGCACGGTTGTAACAAAAAGAAAGATTCAGGTCTGTCAAGAAAATCCAGCAAGCATACTGAGAGAGCTAACTTGCAATCAAGTGGGAACAAGATAGCAAATCATTGAAAGAACTTCAAGAATGTACATGATTTAACCATTAAAATATTTATTTTAGTATTAAACCCAAACTCCCAACCTCCACCTCCACCCTCTGTATGTTGCTCTCCTTCATCTTGTCAGTGGTCATTCATGTCCGCATTGCTCCTGTCATCAATTAATCTACACCACCTGCTTCAATTCTTAGTTTCAGTGAAAGAAATAAGAAAGGTGCATTTGCCTAATTAGAACTGCATTTGTCAAATCGCATGGAAAGAAGACTTTTAAGTCACTTGGGGAAATCACAACCAGCCATTCATACTATATCTCACATTCATCACATGTGGCAAACTCTGGCCATATAAATCAACAAACAAGTAAAAGAAGGAAGTAAAAATGTAATAGGGAAGAAAATAGGTTAGTCATAGTCTTTTCCTATCCTCGCCCTTTCTTTATTGGGAATAATGAAATCATTTTGGTATATATATGGTATACTTAAAATTTTGTCACAGGCTGGAAGAATGTTCATTGCGACAATCTCCGTGCGATTTAGACCTTTAATTTCAAGTGAGAAAAGCGGTTATGGAGACATTATATGCTTTCAGGCCTTAGATGCAAAGTCCTTTCTGTTCAAGGTGAGTTTCCTTTCTCTGAAATGTATCCTGCTCTTGTTAATATTGCTGGAAAAAAGAATATTATCTTGATAAAAGGTTTCATCTGTGGTAGGATGAGAAGGTGGATGATATTCTCTTTTGCTTTGATAAAGTCTTCTACCCAGATCGTGCACAAGCAGATGTCTATGAGTTCCTTGCTATGCCCATAATTGGAGGTCGGGACTGATTGCAGAAATAGGTACTCTTATATGGTTTGGTCTCTATATTTTATTTAGGATGCTCATAACAAATTTTTGAATTAACCATAGCAAAGTTATCTATATAACTTTATGTCTGAAAAATATGTGCATTGTTTCTTAAAACAGATGCCTTGGATGGTATAAATGGAATGATCATGACTTATGGACAAGTGAGCTGCAGTTTAACTAAAGCTACTCATAATAGATGTTTAAGTGTACTTACCATTGTTATCCTTCAATTTTAATGTTTTTCTCATTTATATCCCTGCACAGGTTTCAGGTGCCTCATCATTTAATCACATATTTGTGTACATATAAATCCATAATTCCATTTATCTACTTTAGATAAAAACGAGTTTTGATACAGATATTCAAAAACATGCTTAGCAGAAAATCTGTGTGATGAGCAGAAGTTGTGAATAACAAGGTGTACTGTTGGCAGCTGTACTGACTTTTTGTTTTTGATCATAAATTCTAAAGTTGATATTATTAATTACTTGTATGAACTTTAATTTCCACTGGCACTGGCAGTACTCTCAAAACTTGATAGCTTTGTGTTGTTCTGAAGAATATCCTGATATTCAAATGGAAAATATAATTGTTCACCCTATGATGTGGTGTAAGTGTTGTTTTCTCTCGTTTAAATAATTGATTTACATGCCATGGCTTTTCCATCTTGTGCTTTTTCTGATTCACTGTTTCTCTTCCAAAAACCATTAAATTTATTGTCAATTTGTGTTTACATATGTTTGGGACACCCTGAAATCTAAAGAGAATCTGAAAGAGAATTAACTTGCATGCATGATAAAATTTTAAAATATGCTGGGAACTGGAATGACTCCAAGGCCACTTATGAAATGTAAACACATTTTATCTGGAAAAATATATACACGAATATTTTATTCTTGCAAGATTCCAATTTGAAAGAAAAGGGTATATATTTCTTCATATATCACTCCGAACACATAGCAATGATGAGCATGGAAATTTAAAATTTTATAGAAGATTCATTATATAAATCTGAGTTTTGATAATATGCAGATACATGAAATCAATCTTTTAATAATTCCAACATGTACTTCAGATCCCGATCGATTCCTTTTTTTCAGTAAGAAGTTACTAGAATAAGGAAAACAACTTACAAGTCCACTTGAATTTTATCAAACAAGCTATTTCAGGGGAGAGAATTTTGATAAGGCGACTTATCTCTCCATTATTTGATATTTAAGTATTTGAGACACTCTCCTCTAACACTGCCTTTTCTAGTTAATTGATCATTCTTTTGGAGCCTATGTACGGGTTGCTCTGTCAGAGTTGGATGTGTTGAAGATTACTGTATAATATTCATTTTGCTATGGTTACATCAGATTCAAAGGGATTGGTCTCGTTATTGGAATAAATTTAGTAAACACATGAGAGACAAAATTTGTAGAGAAACTTAAGGTTTGAGGCTGGTAGTCGAACTACCAATCCGAATTTGACCATAATATCATTAATTTATTCGAGAAAGAACACACATTCCAATGAGGTAATGTCCAAGAAATTATTTATTCCGATTTGGATTTTCTTACATTCAACCCTGTTGACTTTGTATGTCAATGTGATGTAAGGCCATTGATTTTGGAACGCACCTGATTTGAAATTTTAGTTTCAAAACTCAAGCCCCTCTTTACTATTGCTACATGGTTGTGATGAGAACTCCTTAGATGAAATGTGCTCTACATAGCAAGTCTTGGGCCATATTAGATTAAGTGGCAATTGTAGATTTCATGACCTGAGACGTTAGCTCACTCAAATCTCGAGT
The DNA here is from genome assembly GCF_009389715.1 of Phoenix dactylifera. Classification (NCBI taxonomy): domain Eukaryota; kingdom Viridiplantae; phylum Streptophyta; class Magnoliopsida; order Arecales; family Arecaceae; genus Phoenix; species Phoenix dactylifera. Next base: position 289,936 of record NW_024067830.1, on the reverse strand, counting down.
TGCAACCATTATAGCTAGTCATATAGGTGCCAAGATAGCAATAATATAAAACCCTAAACAAATCAAATGAGCGTACGGTGCACAACTGAAACCTGTAATATAAACTAAAACTGTAAGACAAAATCCAATACAACTTTAGGATAAAATCGATTGTACAAAATTGTACCTGCAAGATCACATTTGGACAAAACTATATTAATCTACTATAGAGTTGGTGCTGCCTCAACAATCACTAGATCCCTTAAAATGCAACTAATTTTTCTTGATCCTTCATTATTCACAATCTAGTCCACTCTCATCAATCACTTTGACAAAGTTTAATGATAAACAAATCATATACCTTACCATGACTCGAAGCTTACCCACATTCTTTGAGATGCACCAAGGTAGCCGTCAAAGAGTTCTTCGATTCACACTCACTGAATTGTCACTTTTCTTGAATACTGCTCTTTGGATTGCAGGGTGGGAATTCTAGAACTGCATTGCTGTGCTCTGCTCTTCAAGCCGTTCAAATGCTTCAGAAAGCCTGTCTACTCTTCGATTTGACACTAGGCATGTCTTGCAAACATTGCATGCGGATTCTGTGACAGAAAAACAAACAGATTGTCATTGTATTGGTTATGTTGCAGAGAAATGCTTTAAAGAGAAAATTAATAGCCATTGGTAGGGAACAAAAAGACAATGATGAGCAGACTACCCAAAACAACTCATGTGAGAATGTTGCAAAAGGTCAGTGATGAAAAACTTGTAATCAGGAATTATACACATTTTGCTGGATCAGCAATACCTTTATGCATGTCAAAATGTGCGGTTGTGGGTATATTTGTCTGTGGAAGAAGGGGATTTGTTGGTGGAATTGTTCATATTGGAAGCATCCATTCTGATCCTCAGTCCCCTGAAGACATTGAATCAGTGTGTGATGTTGTCACCTTCCGGACAATTTCATCACTGAAGCAAGCTGTGAAAGATTTCAGATATTTTCTACAATTTTGCAGGTTCTTAAAACAACAAAGATTTCTAACATCTAAATCTTCTGATATTAAGTTAACAAGGGAGAACCGTGCATTGAAGGTGAAGAATAATGCACTGAAGTCTGAGCACGCTGCTTCTCAGATGGGTTTAAACCATGCAAGTGCTGAAGGAATTTTATCTTTTTTTTTGGCATAATCATAATTAGCATGGTCATAGGCATTATTGTTTTTTGGTGTCTTTGTTTCTTCTCCTTATGATAAGAAGGTTAGGGAAGGACTCTTTTGGAAGCAGATTTAAATTTATTGAGAATGAGAGTATACCCCAATTAGCTGGCCCTGGAACATATTCGTTAACGCAATGTTTGGTTGGCCGAATGCTATCAGGATTCATGATTTTCATGTGTGTTTATTGTCACCATTTACATGGAGAAGACTATTTTAGGGGTTGAATTTAGCTGAATTCCTCTTGTTATTTCTGGGCTCTCTTTTGCTTTATCTTTCTTAGCTTTTTGCTAATTAGGCTGCACTTGACGGTGAGCCTTAGTGGTGTTGCGCCGTTATGGTTTGAAGATCGTGGATTTGAAACACGGAAACAATCTCTTTGCATAAGGTAAGGTTGCATCTTCTAATACTTCGCAGATCCTACAATGGCAAGAGCCTCGTACACTGACCCATCTGGTTAAGCTATACTTGCATATAGCCAATAAATAAATAAAATAGAAAGAAAATTAAGAACACTTGCATTAATAAAATAATTAGAACATTTGCCGGTGACAATTGTGGGCTCATCACCAAAAGAAATTTCAGAAGTGTGGGTCAGAGTTGGACTTGCCCAAGAATTATAATGGTCTACAACTCTACATATGCATTCTTGTAAGAGCTTCTGTATGAATTAGTATAGCTCTTAATTTAGTAAAACAAGAAACAAAATTCATGCATATTACGTTATGACTTTTAATAGTTTATTCAAGATTTAATTGAACTTTCAGAGCAGAAATAGTTAGACACAGACAACATAATATCGATAATCTCTCATATGTATATATGCTAGATGCTTAACCAGTAATAAATTAATTATTTTATTTTAGTACCTTTTTTTTATTTCTTCTCCTATAATTGTTTCTTTTCCCTTTCCCAACCTTTTCTTGTTCTGACGATCTTTTTTGCCACACCATTTCCTTTTATGCATATTGTATGGGATAAATAGTTAAGATTAATATGAAATTTGATGGAGCAAAGTTGTGCTTAAAGATATTAAATAATCACTTCAGTGTCTCATTTTGAATCAATGTGTAACACGATCATGATTATCTGAAGCAACCGTGTATAATTATAGGATCACAGACAAATAATCCCTTCCTTTTGATTGTATTAATCAAATTATTTGTGTAAACAACATGTTAGTTGCAGAGGTAACCTAATAACAATTCCCAAACATTGAAAGAACGTTTTATTTGAAGCTTTTTTTTCAATTACAAAATCATAACTATTAAACAAACAAAAATGCTATATTAACCAAGTTCATGAACGCAGTTGGATGAAAATAACTTATGAACCAGTACATGAATCGGGAGCAACGATTACATGAAACGCTAATTCGGCAGTTCAACTGACGGACAGCCGTTCAATCGCAAAACTAGTGATGCGGGCTATCCCAATGTCTGCATTAGATTCTCCAGTCTAAATAAGCAACTAAAAGGATACCAATCTTGTTTTTTTTTTTCTTTTTTTTTCTTTTTTTTTTTTTTTTTTTTTTTTTTGCTAAAGCGGGTAATTCATACAACACGGGTACGAATACACCCAATAGAGTCAGAAAACAAAAGTTCCCGCAGTGCTCCGGGCATCTCTCTCTCTCCAGACCATAGGGTGTCTCCTGAGTGGCTCGCAACATATGCCGCCACCCAGTCGGCCGCCCCATTGGCCTCACGGTATACATGCATGGCTCGGAATGTAACACACTCCCTCGCCATCTCAAAAATATCGAACAGTAAGGGGTGGACCCCCCCATAGCTGCTTGAGCCCTTTCGGACCCAGCTGATCACAGTAGCCGAATCTCCCTCTAAAAGGATAGACCGCGCCTGAAGCACTCGCCGCGCGTAACACATGCCCGTCCAAGCCGCCCGCAGCTCTGCCCCAGGTACCGAAGTGTCAAAAAAAAGGCAGCCCCCCGCTGCCACTGCAATACCAATCTTGTTTGAAAACTATATTATATACATAAGAACTTTTAGGATTTTTTTTGCCTACATACCCTTCTAAATATTAAAATTTATGTGAATACTCTTTTAAAATTGATATTTGTATGTATACCATCATAAAATACTTGTTGTGCATGTATACTTTTCTTTTTTCTTTTCTTTTGTGTATGTGCCCATGCCATCTAATACCGTTAAGAAGTCAACCGTTTAAATTAAAAATGACTAAAATACCCTTAATGCGTTAGCATACAAAAAGAAATGTTTATAAGAGTATGTATACAAATAGCAATTTTGCAGAGGTATTTATGCAATTTCTTATATTTAGAATGGTATACACATAAAAAAATTCTTAAATTTTTACATAAGTACCCTTCTAAATATTAGAATTTATATGAATACTCTCTCAAATTGATATTTGCATGCATGCCCTTACAAAACACCATGTTTATATCTTGGACATAGCGATTCAACTGACGTGATCCGCCAAAATCATATTTACTTAAATTAAAAATTAATTAAAATTATGAAATTATCTTTTTATTCCTAAAGCGGGTAATAGATTAACAATTCTTGCTAGAAACTAATATTTCAATCTCCTTTAAGAAATTTTTCAATCTCTCTAAATCTCTTTTTTTTGCTCCTCTATCTGAAATCAAAATTATTCCCTCGACACCCTTCTTCACCATCGGCAGCTCTTCTCCCTCTCTTTCGTCTGTCGGAGTTCTTGCCATTAGAATCTAAGTTCCTCTCATTGCTGCCGAAGTTTGCCCTTCATTGTATCCTTTTGAACATGAAAATGATTAGGTCCTGTGTTTAGTGCTATGGATTGATTAAAGAAAAGTATTGTAAGAGATTTACAATATTTATATTGTTGACCCCCTAATGGATTTTGATGAATACAAAACACTAGAGTATAATTCCATTTATCTTAACAATTTAATTGAGAAATTCATGTGTTTTATTAAGAATATTGTTAAGAAATGTCTAGGCAAGTTCCCATAATTTTTATGAATTTATTGAAGAATTTTTTTTCAGATGAAAGAAAAAGTTCAGGGACAGCCGAGACGTCTCCTGGTAGTCTCAGAGACGTCTCTGGCACAAACAGGAAGAACTGGCACACTTGGAGACGTCCCCGGCACCTGCCGAGTCGTCCCCACGACAGCGGAGTCGACTCTCTCAGTAGCGGAGTCGACTCTCTCAGTGGCGGCAGAAAGGCAGTTTTCAAGAGATATGCGCGAGACGTCCCCACAGCAAGCAGAGTCGTCCCCACAAGTAAAAAGGAGACTTCCCGAGTCGTCCCCAAGATAGCGGAGACGGCTCTCTCAGGGTTTTCCAGAGAATGATTTTTTCGGTGATAAGGCAGCGGAGACGTCCCCTGAAAGAGCGGAGTCGGCTCTCTCAGGGAATTCCAGAGGACATGTTTTTTCGGAGATAAAGAAGCGGAGTCGACCCCGAGACAGCGGAGTCGTCCCCATTCAAAAAGTGCAAACAAGCAGAGTCATCCCCGTAAAGTGCCGAGTCGACCCCAGACAACGTAAAAAGTAAAATCTTGTAGCCGAGACATCTCTCGTTGAAGCGGAGACGTCCCCGGAACGCCTGGGACGCGACTGACAACTTTTACAGGTTTGGTTTGAATTTCAAATATCTTTTACTTTATCTCTAACGGCTATATTTGCTTTTTGGGCTATAAAAGGGAGCTCTTAAGTGCTTCAAAACAACTTTTCACCAACCCAAAAGCTAGATCATTTAAGAGAGAAGCAAGAGAGAGAAGTTCAAGGGAGTGAGTGCATTCAAGTGAAGAAATCAAGTGCTTTCAAGCTTCCCAAGTGATTTCAAGCTCAACCACTCTCTTCCGCTCGTGCATTCAAAGCTCACACTCAAATCTACGCGATCCACATCGGAAGAATCACCATTTCCCACGCTTCCAACGGCAAAAGGATTCTTCCGGGTTCTATTGTTCATCATTGCCATATTTGCTTTTCTAGAGCTTTTCTTTTCTGTGTAAACTCTTTCATTGTGGTGCTTGTTCCAGTCAAGGGACGTGGAACAAGGGAAAGGCGTCCCAAGCCTAAGTGAAATTGGGGGTGTTAGGGTTTGTTGTGAGCCCGGTGTAAAACAACGAGTTAGGTAGTGAACTCGCAAAACTACCGTACTGTAATCTTGGATTATAGTGGAAATTCCCAAAGGTGATTTGGGGAGTGCATGTAGGAGCAGTGGAAGCTCCGAACCACTATAAAACCTTGTGTTTGCGATTGACCTTTCTCATTCCTCCTTCTTTACTTTAGTGCATATATTTGTGTGTTTTATTTTTAATTAGGCGAAAAGTTTTAAAACACCCAATTCACCCCCCTCTTGGGTGACCATCTCTGGGCAACAAGTGGTATCAGAGCAGGTGCTCTGTGTATTTCTTGAAAGACCTAACCGTCTTAGCCAAAGATCTAGATGGCAACACCCTTTAACAATGTTCCTGCCGAGGGGCAAGCAACCAATAGACCTCCACTCTTCAATGGGACAAATTATACCTATTGGAAGACTAGAATGAGAATTTTCATTCAAGCATAAGACTATGCCTTGTGGAGGGTTATAGTCAAGGGACCACAAGAACCATCACACGTGGTTAATGGCATTCTAGTTCCCAAACCCGAGGAGGATTGGGATGAGAATGATGATAGGATGGCTCAACTCAATTCGAGAGCCATGAACTCATTATTTTGTTCTTTAGATGTAAATGAGTTTAATAGAGTCTCCACATGTAGTTCCGCTAAGGAAATATGGGATAGGCTTGAAGTTACCCACGAGGGTACAAATCAAGTCAAAGAGTCCAAAGTGAACATTCTAGTTCACAAATATGAATTGTTTAAGATGGAACCTAATGAAACTATTACATGCATGTTTACACGCTTTACCGATATTATTAATGGTCTAAAGAGCTTGGGTAAATCTTACACTAACCCGGAACTTGTGAGTAAAATTCTCAGGTCTTTGCCAAAAGCATGGGAAGCAAAGGTCACGGCAATCGTAAAAGCCAAAGACCTCAACACCTTGGGGCTAGAACAACTTTTGGGGTCATTGATGACGCATGAGCTCACGATGAAGCAACATGAAGAAGAGTTGCCTAAGAAAAAGACAATCGCACTCAAGGCTACCTCAAGTGTGTGTGAAGAAGAGAGTAGTGAGAGTGAAGAAGAAAGCCAAGATGAGGACTTGGGTTTGATAGTAAGGAAGTTTAAGAAATTCATGAGAAGAAAGAAACCCTTCCCAAGAAAGAAATTTGGAGGGAGAAATGATTGGGAAAAAGAAAAGGAAAAAAGAAAGAGACCCAATCATATGCTATGATTGCAAGAGACCGGGATACATTCGTTCCGAATGTCCTCAACAAAAGAAGTATTTTGGAAAGAAGAAGAAGAAGGCATTGAAGGCAACATGGGATGATAGTGACACATCATCCTCCGAGGAAGAGAAGGAAGAGACCGCCAATTTGTGCTTCATGGCGTTCGAAGACGACGAGGTATGTCAAAACCCAACCATAAATTTTACTTTAGAAGAATTGTATGAAGCTTTTCAAGAACTTATGGGTGATTGTAGTATGTTAGGAGCAAAAAATAAAGAATTAAAAGCCTCCAATCAAAAACTGAAGGAAGATATTGAAAACCTATTAATTGAAAAGGAGAACGTTAAAAATATTAACACTACTAACCTAGAAATCAAAAATTCAAAACTTACCATTGAAAATGAAAAGGCAAAAACAGTAATTAAGGAATTAAATCTAAAAGTAAAATTCCTACTCGATAATAATACCTCACTTGCACAAAATGTTGAATCTCTTAAAAAGGATAAGGAAGAACTAGTCAAAGAAAATTTGAATCTTAAGAATGAGGTACATAAGTACAAACCAATTGCTGAAAAATTTACACAAAGCTCTGAAAAATTAAATCTTATTCTTTCAAATCAAAGAGCTGTTTTTAATAAAGCCGGATTAGGATATAAAACTAACAAGCAACAAAAGTATCTAAAGAATTTCTTTGTAAAAGCAAAAGATGTAAAAACTGAAAAACCTACATGCTTTCATTGTGGAAAGAATGGACATAAAGCCTACTCTTGTATTCAAAGAAAGATCCAAACTAACAAGAGTACATTTGTGAAAGCTAAAAACATAACTAAAGTATGGGTGCCTAAGGGAACCAACTACACTAACCACGAAGGACCCAAGAAAACATGGGTACCTAAGAGCTTCACGTGATCATTTTGTAGGTATGCCTTGCAGCCGGAAATAAAAAGAGAATGTGGTATCTTGATAGTGGCTGCTCAAGGCATATGACCGGTGACAAGAGTCTCTTCGTCACCTTGGAATCAAAAGAAGGAGGAGTAGTCACATTTGGAGACAATGCTAAAGGCCGAATCATTGGTGTTGGTAAAATCTCCATATCACCCTCCTCATTCATTGATAATGTATTGTTAGTTAATGGACTAAAACATAATTTATTAAGTATAAGTCAATTTTGTGACAAGGGATTTAAAGTATCATTTGAATCATCACTATGCATAATTAGTAGTCCAATTGATAATGAGATCATACTCACAGGACATAGGCATGGAAATGTTTACATGGTAGATTTTGATGATCTCACCATGAAGGATGGCCAATGTCTTGTAGCCATGAATCCCAAAGTCAATGAGACTAGTTGGTTATGGCATCGTAGGTTAGGGCATGCTAGCATGGATTTAATCTCAAAATTAATTACAAAGGATCTAGTTAAAGGACTACCAAAAATAGACTTTGAAAAGAATAAAATTTGTGCTGCATGTCAATTAGGGAAACAAACAAGAAATTCTTTCAAGTCTAAGAACATAGTCTCAACAACAAAACCCTTGGAACTAATTCACATGGACTTGTTTGGACCCACTAGAACTGCTAGTCTAGGGGGTAAGAAATTTGGTCTTGTAATTATTGATGATTTTTCACGTTTTACATGGGTTTCATTTCTTGCACATAAAGATGAGTCCTTTTCCGCTTTTATCAAGTTTCATAATAGAGTTTCGAATGAACTCAATCTTAAATTAAAAGCAATTAGGAGTGATCATGGTACCGAGTTTGAAAATCAGCACTTTGAAAAGTTTTGTGACGAAAATGGTATCAATCACAATTTCTCGGCACCTAGAACACCCCAACAAAATGGGGTGGTAGAGAGGAAGAATCGCACACTAGCAGATATGGCTCGTACCATGTTGTGCGAATCGGATCTACCAAAATATTTCTGGGCTGAAGTAATAAATACTGCATGTCACATTTTGAACCGTGCATTAGTTAGATCCATCTTGAAGAAAACACCTTATGAGTTAATAAAAGGTAAGAAACCAAATATAAGCTATTTTCATGTTTTCGGTTGTCGATGCTTTGTTTTAAATAATGGAAAGGACAATCTAAGCAAATTTAGTGCTAAATCAGATGAGGGGATCTTCTTAGGTTATTCCTCATCTAGTAGAGCATACAGGGTCTTCAACAAGAGAACTCTTGTTGTTGAAGAATCCATTCATGTTGTTTTTGATGAAGCTAATGGAGATTCTTCTAGAAAAGAAGAAGATGGTGATGCAGGTATACTTGAAGACCGAATGAAGGAATTCTCCATACAAGACAAACAACATGAGGATGAGATCAAAGAAGATACAAATCAGCAAGGTGAAGAAGATCAACCTCCATCAAGAATTCAAGATCTTCCTAAGGAATGGAGGTATGCACATGGTCATCCAAAGGATCTAATCCTTGGTGATCCTTCACAAGGTATAAGAACTAGATCCTCTCTAAGAAATACTAGTAATTATCTTGCTTTCGTTTCACAAATAGAGCCTAAATCACTAGAAGAAGCTGAAAAAGATGATAATTGGATGAATGCTATGCAAGAGGAATTAAATCAATTTGAAAGAAATAAAGTTTGGACTCTAATGAAAAGACCCCCTAATGTTTCAATTATAGGCACCAAATGGGTATATAGAAATAAACTAGATAAAGATGGGATAATAATAAGAAACAAAGCCAGGTTAGTGGCCAAAGGATATAATCAGGAGGAAGGAATAGACTTTGATGAAACTTTTGCTCCTGTTGCTAGGTTAGAAGCTATTAGATTACTTTTGGCATATGCATGCTTCATGGATTTTAAACTCTATCAAATGGATGTAAAAAGTGCATTTTTAAACGGCTATATAATGGAGGAAGTTTATGTAGGACAACCTCCAGGTTTTGAAAATCACTTACATCCAGATTATGTGTATAAATTGTATAAAGCATTGTATGGCCTTAAGCAAGCCCCTAGGGCATGGTATGAAAAATTAAGTAATTTCCTAATTGAAAACAAATTTAAGAGAGGAAATGTAGACAAAACCCTCTTTATTAAAAGAAAAGGAAATGACTTATTGCTTGTACAAATTTATGTGGATGATATAATTTTTGGTGCTACTAATGATAGTCTTTGTCAAGAGTTTGCCAAGCTTATGCAGGGAGAATTTGAAATGAGCATGATGGGTGAGCTCAACTTCTTCCTTGGGCTACAAATAAAACAATCAGAGGAGGGCATCTTCATCAGTCAGTCCAAATACATCAAGGAAATGTTGGAAAAATTCAAGATGAAGGATGCAAAGGAAATCAGCACACCCATGGGCTCAAGTTGCAAGCTTGACAAAGATGAAAAAGGTAAAAGTATAGACTGCAAATTGTACAGAGGTATGATAGGCTCTCTACTTTACCTTACTGCTAGTAGACCAGATATATTATTCAGTGTTTGTATGTGTGCTAGATACCAAGCATGTCCTAAGGAATCACACTTGCAAGCTGTTAAGAGAATTTTTAGATATCTAGTAGGGACATCTAATGTAGGCTTATGGTATTCTAAACAATCTGATATAAATTTAATTGCTTATTCCGATGCTGACTTTGCTGGGTGCAAACTCGACAGAAAAAGCACAAGTGGCACATGTCAATTCTTGGGTGCCAATTTGGTTTCTTGGTTTAGCAAGAAACAAAATTCAGTTGCCTTGTCCACAGCTGAGGCTGAGTACATTGCAGCTGGAAGCTGTTGTGCCCAAGTTCTTTGGATTAAGCAACAACTTGAAGATTTCGGTATCAAAATGGATAATATACCAATTAAATGTGATAATACAAGTGCAATTAATTTAACAAAAAATCCTGTCCAACACTCTAAGTCAAAGCATATAGAGATTAGGCATCACTTTATTAGGGATCACGTGCTGAAAAATGATGTGATGATTGAATATGTATGTACTGAAAATCAATTGGCTGATATCTTTACAAAGCCCCTTTGTAAAGATAGATTCAATTTCTTGAGGAATGCTTTAAGCTTGTATGATCCTAGCAAATGAATTGAATTTGTATTGCATTGCTTTGCTACTCAAACTAGTAATCCATCTCAAGGTCAATATAAGTGAAAGCATGAATCCATCTAATCTAAATGACGAACTGTTTGACTTTCCGGAGGATGGTTACCCTCCCTTGGACTCTTCATAGAGATATTTTCAGAGCCTATATCATAGGTATTCGAAATTTGGTCAAACATTCCTCATTTCAATATTAATAATTCAAAAATCATAACCAAATTATTATAGGGTGTATTATTAATGGGGAGGACCACAAACAAATTCACTCTGTGTTTATCAAAAGAAATCATGTTGTTTAGGGCGATTAATTAAAAATTTGAGAAAAGATAAAATTCAGTCTGAAATTTTTCAGTGCCGGAGACGTCTCTGGCAAGTCGCAGAGACGTCCCCCCAGGCGAGACGTCTCGCCTTAGTCGCAGAGACGTCTCGGGGACTGAACTAGGGTTTTTAAAATAAGTGAAACAGCTCGAGCCGACCCGAGCTATCTTCTCTCATCCCCGACCAAAAACGAAAACCCTAGCCTCCATTTGTTCTCCATCACAAACCCTAGCCTCCTTCTCCACTTTTTCTTAGGATTTCCAATCATGGCACCCAAAAGAGCTAGGACAACCCGTGGAAGGCGACCTAGGGCAGCGGCCGACGATGAGGAACGGAGGGAAGAACATTCTCCGCCGTCTCCTCCGGTTGCTCCGCCAACCACGACTATTTCCTGTGCAAATCGCACAGTCACGACCGGAAGGTACATAGATTTCTCATTTTTAGATCATGAGGGGTTCTCTATTGGAGAGAGACTCCGAGCCCAATGGTGGGAGCACCTTTGTACCCTAAATACCTCGACCTACCCCGGCCTAGTTAGAGAACTTTTTAGCAATATGGCCTTAGGGGACCAAGGGTACACTGCATATGTCTGGGGGACATTAGTAGAAGTCAATGAAGATGTCCTATCCACTGTCTTACAAATCCCTAAGGACGGTGAGGCTCCAACCTCACATTCCCAAAGGGAATCAGCCCTAAATCTACTTTTAGGAAGAGAGGACTGCGGCCCTCTTGATGTTGTCAATTCCCAGGACCTAAATGCGGAGATGAGACTTCTTTTAAGTATTGTCAACCGGGTCCTATTTCCCAAAACCGGTCGCTTCGATTTTGTTTCGGAGCGAGATTTAGTTATAATGCACCATATCCTACTAGGGATACCCCTAAACCTCCCTAGACTTATGCTAAACTACATTGCCCTATGTCATAGGTATTCTAGGTTTAGTTTACCCTACGGCATGATCTTTACCTTAGTTTTCAAACACTTCAAAGTTTCCATTCTAACAAATGAACCTGCAAAGACCTTGAGAAACACCGACTATTATAATGAGGGCACAATGAGAAGAATGGAATTTTATAAGATAGATGGGTCGTGGGTGAAGGTACCAAAGAGAAAAGCCCAAATCCTAGAGCCCGAGAACCCACATCATGAGTCTGACCATCACTCTCCTCCACCTAGCCACTTGGATATCCCTGATATACCCTCCAGCTCAGCTGGACCTTCCACATCCATGCCACCACCTCCTCCAGTTAGCGGGCCCTCCTTTCTTTCAGAAGATCAGATGCGCACCCTAGCATCTGCAATTTGCCAACAAATGAGGGAGGAGATGAGATCCATGATCTCTACAGAGTTGGCCCCCTTCAGAGCTTCACATGAAGTGCTTCTACAAGAGCTGAAGGACATTAGAAGTCAAATTGAAGCCACAACACATGAAATAATTGGTGTGGATGCCTCCCAAAAATTCAGATCAATAGAGCTCAAGGACAGCTTGAAGACCATTTCCAAGAGCCTCAAAGAGTTGACAAGCCCAGGAGGCAATGTGGGCACTTTAGTTGCCCAACTTAGAGGGAGGATTGAAATGGCAACTGAAGAATTTGAAGCACTTGTGGCAGCCTTCCACAAGTCACAGGGAGATCAATTTAAGACCCTAATGGATTCAATCAATGCTTTTATAGATGCAGCTTGTAGGATTTATGAGCAACGTCGCCGATAAGGGACGCTTTGTAAACATCTAGGAATCTTCTTTTTGTAAACCCTAGGCTATTTTGAAACACTTTTTGTATTAGAAATCAATACTTGTAATGATTTCTTCTTTTGACTATGTACTGACTTCAAAGGTTTACAATGACATATGAATGACATACTATCTCTTTTGAAACCCTGTGTACATTTCTAACTCTGTGTATGTGATTGTGTATGTGAGTTTGTGATGTGCCATAAAAATCTCATCACATAACTTGAGTGTTCAAATTTGATACAAAGAAACAATGCATCTAAAACAGAGGGGGCACATCTTGTGATAACTATACTAAACAAAAAGATGAGTCTGAAATAAATTCCAAAACAAAGGGGGAGTGATATGAATGATTGAATTCATTAATAGAAATGACTTGGACAGGGGGAGCACAACTTGAATATTCTTGAGTCGTTCATGGAAATATGCTGAATCTTACTAGGAAGTATGCTTTAAGCACCTACAGATAATTTGTCCCCTTCATTGTTGATGACAAAAAGGGGGAGTAGAACCATAGAACCAATATGGATAAGGGGAGTAGAACCAATATGGATACATTGGAATGCAAAATACAAAATTCATGCTTAAAAGTTGAATTGGAAGAGATAAAATTGAAGAATATTGGCTTTAAGATAATTGCCCTTCTGGAAAAGAAAGGAAGAGTCAAAAAGAACTTAGCTTTCAATTATCTTTATACCTGTACATCTGAGCAAATACTGTGTATATGTTTAAATTTCGAATTTTGCATATACTCAGTGTTTTGTCATCATCAAAAAGGGGGAGATTGTTGACCCCCTAATGGATTTTGATGAATACAAAACACTAGAGTATAATTCCATTTATCTTAACAATTTAATTGAGAAATTTATGTGTTTTATTAAGAATATTGTTAAGAAATGTCTAGGCAAGTTCCCATAATTTTTATGAATTTATTGAAGAATTTTTTTTGAGATGAAAGAAAAAGTTCAGGGACAGCCGAGACGTCTCCTGATAGTCTCAGAGACGTCTCTGGCACAAACAGGAAGAACTGGCACACTTGGAGACGTCCCCGGCACCTGCCGAGTCGTCCCCACGACAGCGGAGTCGACTCTCTCAGTAGCGGAGTCGACTCTCTCAGTGGCGGCAGAAAGGCAGTTTTCAAGAGATATGCACGAGACGTCCCCACAGCAAGCAGAGTCGTCCCCACAAGTAAAAAGGAGACTTCCCGAGTCGTCCCCAAGATAGCGGAGACGGCTCTCTCAGGGTTTTCCAGAGAATGATTTTTTCGGTGATAAGGCAGCGGAGACGTCCCCTGAAAGAGCGGAGTCGGCTCTCTCAGGGAATTCCAGAGGACATGTTTTTTCGGAGATAAAGAAGCGGAGTCGACCCCGAGACAGCGGAGTCGTCCCCATTCAAAAAGTGCAAACAAGCAGAGTCGTCCCCGTAAAGTGCCGAGTCGACCCCAGACAACGTAAAAAGTAAAATCTTGTAGCCGAGACGTCTCTCGTTGAAGCGGAGACGTCCCCGGAACGCCTGGGACGCGACTGACAACTTTTACAGGTTTGGTTTGAATTTCAAATCTCTTTTACTTTATCTCTAACGGCTATATTTACTTTTTGGGCTATAAAAGGGAGCTCTTAAGTGCTTCAAAACAACTTTTCACCAACCCAAAAGCTAGATCATTTAAGAGAGAAGCAAGAGAGAGAAGTTCAAGGGAGTGAGTGCATTCAAGTGAAGAAATCAAGTGCTTTCAAGCTTTCCAAGTGATTTCAAGCTCAACCACTCTCTTCCGCTCGTGCATTCAAAGCTCACACTCAAATCTACGCGATCTACATCGGAAGAATCACCATTTCCCACGCTTCCAACGGCAAAAGGATTCTTCCGGGTTCTATTGTTCATCATTGCCATATTTGCTTTTCTAGAGCTTTTCTTTTCTGTGTAAACTCTTTCATTGTGGTGCTTGTTCCAGTCAAGGGACGTGGAACAAGGGAAAGGCGTCCCAAGCCTAAGTGAAATTGGGGGTGTTAGGGTTTGTTGTGAGCCCGGTGTAAAACAACGAGTTAGGTAGTGAACTCGCAAAACTACCGTACTGTAATCTTGGATTATAGTGGAAATTCCCAAAGGTGATTTGGGAAGTGGATGTAGGAGCAGTGGAAGCTCCGAACCACTATAAAACCTTGTGTTTGCGATTGACCTTTCTTATTCCTCTTTCTTTACTTTAGTGCATATATTTGTGTGTTTTATTTTTAATTAGGCGAAAAGTTTTAAAACACCCAATTCACCCCCCTCTTGGGTGACCATCTCTGGGCAACATATATTTTAATATGTGAGATTTACTATGTTCATCTTTTAGAGCTAGAAAATTTTTTATGTACAGGTTGATGGCTGATTTAAAATTACTGCAACAAAATGGACCCCATACACCAGATCTTTTCTTCTTCACAAATCAAAGCTCCAAAAAAAGTGGCTTAAGGTACATAAAGTATGGAATGACCTTCTACCACATGGCCGTAGAGATTGTTAGTAAGTCTGAAGGATTCTAAAGTCCTTCAAAAATTTTGCTTGGGGATATTGATATTATTCTTCCACCTATGAGCACGACAGTAGTAAGGAAGCTTGATTATTGCAATCTATCGTATGCTTTTAAGAGATTCTAGTCTCTTTCTATATTTTGATATATGCCCTCATATATGCATCTATAACACTAAATTTTACAAGCTAGTTTTTGATGAAATAAGATATAATGGTTGTTATAAACAAAGAAGAATAAAGTAAAATAACCCCACGATTAGTGAAAGAATTTTTATAACTCTTTTTGTTATCTAATTGTTGAATCTATCTTTTTCTTTAGCAATATTTTATAGAAAATTTTGAGAAGCAAGCACTAGACTAATCCGAATGCTAAAACAAGTTGAAATAGATAAAAATAAAATTAGAATTTTTGTATATAAACTCTCCTAAATATATGAAATTGTATGAATATTCTTGCAAAGTAGCTATTTGCATGTATACCCTTATAAATATTTTTTTTGCATGTCTACCCATTAAGGGTATTTTCGTTATTTTAAATTTTAAATTAAAGGTGTTAAATGGTGTGCATACATATACATTAAAAAAAAAGAAAAAGAAGAGTGTACATGTAAAATAAGTATTTTATAAAAATATAATGCAAATGTTAATTTTAGAAGGATATTTATGTAAACTTTAATATTTAGAAAAATATATATGCAAAAACTCTAATTTGTAAAAGCTATTAAGCTTTTGGTGCAAATTAAAAGGCATCATTTAAGACCATATATTTTAAGCAAAAGAGGCAATAAGTACATGATTTAGTTCACATAAGCAGGTCAACTAAAGCAAGTTAGGCACCTGAATTCAGGATTTTGTTCTTATGATTTTGTTTTTTTCTCTTTCTTGTTCTTATTATTTTGTGCTCTCTTTCTCTTTACTTACCTATTTTTGTCCACTTCATGGAGGGCTTTCTTAAAGTCAAAGACAAGCTCTGAATTCAGGATCCAAAGAAGGTTCCATCAACAACCCGCACCATATTTAATATGCTCCTAGCAGCATTGCAACCCATGCGTTTGACTATCCATGCACGCCTTGACCAAGTACACAAATTTTTAGAATCCATGGTTTCACAAAACCCCAGGCAAGACCCCAGCAGCACAATAAATTAATCATCCTGTTTTACTTTTAGGGTTTGCGGATCCCATTCCTCACCAAACTGCTTCCCCTTCCTCCTCAAACAAATACCACATCACCAATCAAGGGAAGCATGATAATGTTTTAGAAGATATGGGCCTCAGGAAGGAGATCACCTGCTGTCTAATCGTATTGATACTGCTGCCGTTGGAAAGTTGTTGCTCAAATGCTGATGGGTTTGATAGGTTCAGAAGATTGAGAGTTGGGTTTGGCTACACAAACTTGGGACGTCGTGCTGAATCTTCTGCTACTTTTGGTGGAGATATACATGAGAAAGTAGATGGAGCTTTTGATGAGAAGAGGAGAGTCTGCACAGGCCCCAATCCTCTGCATAATAGATAGAGACTTCATCCATTTTGTTTGCTCTTTTTTTTGTTGCTTTCTTTGCGAAAGAGACAAGATTTAAGGTTGCAACGTAAATAAATTTATTTTGTGATTCCTATTCTTTGTTTTCAAGGACATTATACTGAACTTGTATTGGTGGATTTGTTCTAGTTTCTTTCCACTTTGTCCTATGTTTTCCTTCATCAAAGTAATAAATTTTGTTCTGATAAGATATTTACAGTTCTTTGTTCCACTTGAACTATGAAATGTCACAAGGACTTTCTAAAAATAAATGTTCCACTCTCTCTCCTTCCTTCTCTATATGTTGATAGTGGCTAGGCGGTCAGGAAAAAGAAGAGAGAGTTTTTCCAGTCCAACTTTTCATGTTGGAGGAAGATTATCTTACAAGTAGGAAACCAAAATAAAAAAAAAGAAAAGAAAGACCAGTAGAATACACCTAAATACTAATTTTTAAGAAATATACACTTTAATGGATATGAGAAACTCACAGAGCCAGTAAATTCTCATGATTGAAGCTAGAGTACACTGGAATACGTACGGCTCACCTCCCTCAACACGCTCCCTTTAATTAACGTTTCCAAGGATGTCATCACTTCTCACTTGTATGGCTCGGATGATTTTGCTCTAGTCCATTTGGGAAAAATCTTTCTCGATTATTATGTTCCGCTAATAGTCTTGGTGCATGGATTATCTTAGTCGTTTGATCAATTAGATAATTAAGTGAGCTTAATTATTGTATATTTGTTGCTTGAATGGATCGGATTGGGTATTAGATGTACCTTGCAGTGATGATATTTGTAATGCTGATTGCACCGATAATTGTTATGTTATAGGCTTAAAAGAGCAAGAGAGTGTGAAATAATTCATAAAACCAAATCCAAATCATTATGGTTCACACATGTTGGTGAGAGCAGTGCTGAGGTCTACAATTCATAAAGCCAAATCCAAATCATTATTACAAGGTTTTCTAGTTATAATTTTAATTATAATACATACACATGAGGACTTTTAACCATCCATATATTCTAAATTGTCACACTAAAATTAGAAATGGAATGCATGTTTTCTGATTTTTTATTTCCTAAATGTGCGCCATAAATATCTCAAGGAAAAAAAGAGTAAAGTTATGCAGCATTTTATCATTTTCCTTGAAGTTACCCGCCAGGTTTCTTTCTGCAAACTATAATGATGTTGCCGAAATCAGACCTACTTATCATAAGTTGATATATGGCATAGCAAGAAACTAGTTTCAGCCGAACTCGAATTCATAGGCTAATCTGGATAAAGAAAGCTCGATAGCTTTTCGCCCGACTCTAGACTCTAGAGACCAACTCCTATTGGACCAGAATTCCTCATCTATGGAAAAGGAAAGACCCTAGGTACATACACAAGCTATAAGCTCTCTACTATTCTTTTCTCTTTTATCTTTCCACATCTCCTATTCTCTAGAGCCATGCCTGACTTAAGCATCGGAGAATCTCTAATTCTATCAGCTCTGACCTCTTTCGCTCGTCCTTTATGTGTAGATTGGAGTGTTGTCTTCCATCATAGTGGGGTAATTAGTGCTCTTTACGGCTCAAGATCACGAGATGGGGTTTTGGCAACAACAGATTGGCAACATCTATGGAAAATGATAAAAAGATGAAGTCAAGAAGAGGAAATGATGCAAAAAGCAGCAACAAGTTCAACCAGATGCCGATCCTGAGTCGCATGGCTCGCAACACGGTCTAAATTCTTAGCCTCCTTAACAAGCATTGGCATTGCATATGCCAAGCAGTTTAATATGCACATACAACAATACAAGCCTTGACAACCACGATGTACAACTTACTCTTCTAAGAGAACAATCCTGAACCTAACATATAGAAGTAGCCAGATTAGGGTAGAGCGGTGAATGACCTCACCCGAAGAGCACCAATGGGGTCCATCAAGACAACCTAGCTCCGACCCATTCAAAAGCGAACTCAGGCCCTAGGGCAACCTAAGAGGACTTCTATGAGAAGAGACAAATCTCTGTTAGATGTATGCCCCAGAAGCCAATCTGGCTGACACATTGTTAATTCTAGGGACATAATTTTGTACTTGACTATTTATTATTGAATAAATAAAAGGCATCTTTTCATTCATATTATTTATGTGTCTATGAATCGTCCAAGAAATTAATAAGATGATGATACATATTCTCAAGAGTTGAGAATTTGAGCCATGTATCATTGGTGATTAATTTCTAAATGCTCCTGATCAATGGATCATCACGAGGACGGTGATCGATCCGATCAGTGAATAGATCACTTTCCTTCTGGATGGACGAGACTTGAGTCCACAGTGTAGGGACACTGAAGTGATAGTGCAGGTGCTTGTTAGAGAACAAGGGTACTGAGCGTGACCAAGACAAGAAGTCACTTGGATGTCTATCCACTCGTCAGTGACTTGCTTGATGTTGCAGTAGTATGACTGGTCCTTTGACCTGCGGTGCTTCAGCTACTCACAGTGAGGTTATTGTAGTTTGACTACACGTATACATGGTCTCTAGTCATATGGGTTCTTGTAGTGTAGATTGGCTGCAATAAGTTCACTGTAGGAGTAGGGTATGCACTTACATGGAATCTATCGACCTTGATAGAAGAGGAGTGATCCTATGTGATTTGTTAGACTGAGTTCTAAGACCTTGGCCAGGGCAGTAATATAAAGTGGATAAAGAGTTTTCCACTATCGAACTCGAGTCGAATAAATCTTGACATATGACAGACGAAGGGGTTTGACGAGTTATCCATGACCTCCGTCCTGTAGGGATCCACGATAGTAGGACTGTATCACACAATAACTGCACCTAGAGGTTCATCATTCTATTCTACTGGGTAGCCACTACATGCTGCTAGGTGTCACTGGTGGATGGTGGGACTCACAGAGATTATCTCGATGATCGATAAACCCTAAAGAGTAGAGTTGGAATCGTTCCAATCCATTGAAAGGAGTTTTCAATGATATTGTGATAGAGATCATAATATATCTCACTACCAGTCAGAGTAGAACCTATGGGGTCACACACACTAGAAGTATTGACCAATCCGATGGTTGAATCGTGATTAGGAATGACAAGTAATTAATTCGATTGATATTCAGTTGAAGAAGGAACAAAGGGAATTAATTAATTGGACTTAAACACAAATCCTACTTCGAGTAGGATTCCTAGAGTCCTAATTGGATTAGGACTGGGAATCCTAGTTGGAGTAGGACTGGGATTTCTACTTGAAATAGGATTCCTACAATCCTAATTAGATTAGGAGTTTTGAATTAAAATTGGATTCCTACTTGGAATAGGATTCCTAGAAGACCTAATTGGATTAGGACTTCGAATTCAAATAAGAGTCCTAATTGGATTAGGACTAAAATTAAATATGTCCTAATTTGGATTAGGGTTTCTTGAGTCACAATTAATTATTAATCTAATGAATCAATAAGACTCCTAATTGGATTAGGATTGAAGAGTTCAATTGAGTCAAAATTGATTTAAGTTCTAATTGGATTAGGACTTATCTAGATTGGATCCAAATTGGTTCACCCTTGGTTAAACCCTAATTGGATTAGGGCTAAACCAAATTAAGGCCACCCAATCCTCATTAGATGAGGATTAGGGCAACACAAGAAGGAGGGGCTCAAGCCCCTTCTCCTTGGGTTCATGGGTGCGGCAACAAGAGGGGCCGGCGCCCCTCTTGGAATTAATTCAAGGGAGCTCCTAAAAGTTAGGAGCTCCACTTGTTATTTAAAGGGGGCTTTTGGGGCTGACCTAATTTTGATATGAGAAGCCTCTCCTCTCTTGTGCCGTGGCCCTCTCCCTCCCCTTTGCCTTCAGCCACAAGCAAGGAGGAAGCCAAAGGTGGTTGGCGGATCCTCCTTCCTCCTCCCTTCCTTCTTCCAACGCAGGAAAGGAAAAGGCTGAAATTAGGACTTTGGTTCTTCATCAAGTCTTCATCCTTCTTCTTCCTCCTCTCAAGCACATTCAAGAGTTGAAAGAAAGAGAGGAGATCAGCCATCAAAGCATATCTCTGCAAGGGAGCTAGCACCCCGGGGAGATTAGAGCGATTAGATCGATTTCTACTTCGTGTGGATACCCGTAGAGGCCGGGCACTTGAACGGCTTCAAGCGAACCTTCATCCTAAACCACGAACTTCAGTTTGTGGTAATCATCTACCCGCACAAGGTGAAGATCTGATCTTCTAATGTTTTTAAAAGTTTTTAATCCTTGCCTAACTACGAACGGTTCATGAAACAACGTTCATGCGATGAACGTCGATCCCGCACATGCCTCTTCCGCTGCCATCTTATTTTTTTTTTGAAATATCAGCAGCATAGGCGGGTTTCTAACAACCTCAACAAGAAGATCAAAGAGAGAGTCATTGTCACGACCCCCGCCCCGTTCCCGGCGGGCCACCGCGACGGTCCTAGGGTGCGGGTAGGCATAAGGCCACCAGCTACTACGTAGAACCCTACTACCTATCAATCATCCATAAATTCTGAAAAATTTTGGCATGATGCATGCACAAAATGATCACCTTTCCTATGGTGATCTGTTAGAATTATCTCATTATATACAACAACACTACCTGTCAGAGCAGCAATCACATAATCTGTCACATAATGAACCTGGATAATATATATCAATACATCATCTCAGGCATATAACTCATCTGTATAAAAATCTGGTTCCCATTCCATCCATGGTCAAACCCATATCCACAACAGGATCTATGACTGTAACTATACACTATATACAATAGAAGGTTTATAATACACCAAAATGTATAAACCTTTATCTATATTATACTATACTATGGAGCGGCACAGCTAGCAGGCAACCACTAATCCTGCTCCTCTCTATACAATACCTGCCCTGCAATCAAAAACACCAAACTGGGGAGTGAGTATATAAATACTCAGTGAGTGGAGTAGAGAGTACTTTGCACATGAGACAAGATAAAATCATGGCTCGAGGTGAAATCTCAAGAGCATATGAGCAGTCGTCAAGAACAGGGTACACATAACTCAACATAAGAAATAAGGAGTAAATCATCACAATTCCAATCAACTCATCTGGAGCATATATAGAATAATCAAATAAGTATGTATGATAACATGAATATGCTCAACAGGTCATAGTACTGAATCATATAAATCAGGTGTCAATAGGCTGAATCATCAACAAGACAGCTATCGGGAGGTGGGTTTTACGCCCCAGGCGAACCAGCAACAACTCCCTACTGTCACATGCATATGCAGGATAAGACACCATACTGATAATGTAAATACTGGCTAGTATCCAGAACAGAAATCCATCTCACATCTATATACTAAACGGCACCTCGCGGGAATTCTACATCCGCGGAAAGCCATACCGTACCTCGCGGGGTCTTACAATGCCCGGCGGCAAGCAGAATATAAGTCGTAGGACCGGCCGATCCTACGCCTAGGGCCGTGTCCCCCCTAGGAAGGGACTGGGCTCCGCCCACCCAGAAGGCTACTATGTGCACACAGGCCGATGTCTAACCCCATCGACTATAGGTGTCCTGTAGATACTGCCAAGTCATGCATAAATGCCAGAATGCACCCTCCCAATACTCTACTAAAAAGGAGTATAATCAAAACTACCACTCACTCGACCACGACCCAATCATAACTAACATCAGGGTTGTGAGTGAGAAGTCAAGGGAGTGCGATACAATTCAATATACCACTAAGAAGGGCTCTACAAATCTTTGAAATAGAGGAAATGAAATCAATTTACAAAAGAAGTCATTTCACAATTCAGATCCAATTTAATTACTCATAAAGGAGTGTAATCAAAGGTACCACTCACAAGTCTTTGAAATAGAGAAAATGAAATCAATTTACAAAAGAAATCATTTCACAATTTGGAACCAATTTAATTACTCATCAACCCCTCGTAATTCCTTTCAATGTTCCCTCAAATGCATGTACAGAATAATCAAGCATGGAGAACAAAACATAGAGGAATCTACCACAACAATTAATCAATAAGCTCAGGTGGAATCAAGTCACACTTGGCAACATTCATGAAAATAAATAAGGAATGCGCTCATGGTGCAAAGTACAAACTCCCACTCACCTGTCAATCCGGCACAGCCCTGATACGCCTCCAAAAATCTACAGCAGGCAGTGGGGAACTTCTTCCTCTTGTTTCCTAGCTTCTTGCCCAACTGTGACATGCATTTACAATACATTTAGTCTCGTATCAAGGGCCATAAACAACGTGCCAATTATAATATAGGGAACTTTAATTGATTCAACTCTCCCGTTCCCTAAATCTTTTCTTTTCTTTCTCTTTTTCTTTTTCTATTAATTAACTCATCATTTATGTATATTAGGGACTCCTTTGCACGAGTACAAGGTCTCCCTTAGCCTAATCTAGGCTTAATACCCTATTTTGGCATAAAATTTCTTATTTTCCCACCCGGATGAACAGTAATCCGGACCGACAGCCGGTTACTTCATCTCAGGTTTGATCCACTTTCCAAACTCCAGATTTGATGAAATTTTTACTTAACATTCTACACTCATAGAGGATTCCAAAGAGATAACATACATTGCTATCGGAGGTCGTTTGACCCCCTAAATAATTCGCCGAAGTTGGGACTTCGACACAGTTTTTCCGTAGTGCCGGAAAAATTTGTCAAAATCCGATTCTTCCTCTTTTAACCGCCTCTACAACCCTTATCCGACCCCTCTAGATTATATCCACCCTTTGTATAGCCTAATGTCATCAAAAGACTAGATAGGGACGGATATTTACCTTTTTCTTTTTGGAAATCGAGGTCCTTGCGTAGAGGGGAAGGAGATCTACGTTTTTTCCTTCAGCTGGAAGTGCAACCGGGATCCGTCTCCTCCTCGAATCCCCTTCCTCTTCTTCTTTCTTCTTCTTCTTCTTCTCTTTTTTTTTTCTTTCTCTCTGTGTTTCCACGCCTGAGACCTCCCTCTCCTCTCTGTTTCACGTCTGAGCCACCAAACCCTCCTAATTAAGTCACACCACAATACTATTCACCTTTTGTTTAATATTATTAAATTCCCATTTTGCCCCTAACACTTCAACATATCTGCTGTTATGCCATTAACTTTTGATTCCTTCCAGTTTTATCTTTGCCACTTCAACGCATCTACAACTATGCCATTATCTTTTGATTCCTTCCCATTTTGCCCCTTATATCACTTTAAATGACTATTCTATCCCCTTTTTATATAAAAAAATTTTTTGGGGTTATTACATCCTCCCCCCCTTATATAAAATTCGTCCTTGAATTTAAAAGAGTAAATTACCTGATTATTCAAAGAGGTGTGGGTTTTTGCTCTTCATACTTTGCTCCGACTTCCAAGTGCATTCTTCAACATTGTGCCGGTGCCATTGAACCATTACCATACATATTTCTTTATTTCTTAGCTTCCTGATCTGAGTATCAAGGATAGCTACAGGAAGCTCTTCATAAGAAAGGTCTTTTTCTACTATAACTTCCTGCACTGACAGCACATGGGATGGATCTGGCACATACTTCCGGAGCATAGATATATGGAACACTGGATGCACATGGCTGAGGTTTGGAGGTAGTGCTAGTCTGTAAGATACAGTGCCAACCTTGTCTAATATCTCAAAGGGGCCAATGTATCTGGGACTAAGCTTGCCTCTCTTTCCAAACCTCATTACCCCTTTCATAGGAGAGATCTTTAGGAACACATGATCCCCCGTGCCAAACTGCACATCTCTCCTTCTGAGATCTGCGTAGCTCTTCTGCCTACTAAACACTGTCCTCAACCTTTGCTGTATCACTGCCACCTTTTCTGATGTCTCTCTGATTAAATCTGGTCCTTCTAGGTGTTTCTCTCCAATCTCAGACCAGCATAAGGGAGATCTACATTTCCTCCCATAAAGCGCCCCATAAGGTGCCATACCAATAGTGGAGTGATAGCTATTATTATATGCAAACTCCACTAAAGGTAAGTACTTGTCCTAGCTACCTCTGAAATCCAGTACACACATTCTGAGCATATCCTCGAGGGTTTGAATGGTCCTCTCTGATTGCCCATCTGTCTGAGGGTGAAATGCTGTACTGAAATGAAGCTGAGTTCCTAATGCTTCATGGAGCTTCTGCCAAAATCTAGAGGTAAACTGTGAACCTTTATCTGATATAATAGAAACTGGCACTCCATGCAGAGACACTATTTTATCCACATATATTTCGGCATACTGAGCTACTGAATATGTGGTTTTTTTTTTTGTTGCTAAAAACGGGTTTTCATACAGTACGTGTACGAATACACCCAATAAAGTCAAAAAAGACTAACTCACGGAGAGCCAGTGGCAGCTCCCCCTCCCCCACCCAAAAGGTGTACCCTGAATGATGAGCCGCGAAGGCAGCCACCCAGTCGGCTGCCCCATTGGCTTCTCTGAATACATGTTTGGCCTAGATGGCCACCCCAACCCCACACATCGTCCCTATATCCCGAACCAAGGGATGGTCTGAGCCCCCACCCCTCAGCTCCTCCTGGATCCAACTGATAACTGTGGCTGAGTCGCCCTCCAAGACAATCGCGCCAGCCTGCAGTACCTGCCTCGCATATCGAAGACCCGCCCAGGCGGCTCGTAGCTCTGCCCCGGGAACCGATGTACCGAAAAGCTGACAGCCTCCTGCTGCCACCACTCTGGAGTGCGGATCCCGTATCACAAAACCCGCACCTCCTCGCGCGCCTCCATCCATGACCGATCCGTCGAAATTGACCTTGAGGAAGCTCGGGGGTGGGGGTTCCCAAGTGAAAAACACCTGCTGAGGAGCTGCCGGAGCAGAGAGGGAACCCCAGGTGTCCCGAGCTGTCAGATGACTATCTGAGGAAGGTCTGATCTCCAATGCCTGGACTCGCGCGAACTCCGCAGCGAACCTCGGTGATACCCTGCGCTCACCGAAGGTGCGGGCGTTCCTCGCCAGCCAGATCTGATGTGCTGTGCAGGTCGCTCGAATAGCCTCCTGACATGTTCGAGGCCGGGCCAGCCACTGCTGCATCATCTGTACAAACTGAGGCCTCCCACACCAAACCTCCTGCGGGAACCCTGCCCACAGCCATGCCGACCTCGCCCACGTACACTGGAAGAGCACGTGGTCGGTCGACTCCTCAATACTACATGTCCCGCACTCCGCAGGGATCCCCCAACCTCGCCTGCTCAGCACTGCTCTCGTCGGAAGGCGGTCCCATGCCACCTTCCATAAGAATAGTGCCGCCCTCGGGTGAAGCCCAGACCTCCAGATCCAAGCATAGTCCTGCCCCGGCTCATGCTCCTGTAGGATAACATCGGCAAGGTCTCCCAGACTGACATTGGACCGGCAAGAGGTGCCCCAAACCCTGACATCAGGCCCCCCGCAGCCTGGCACTGGGAGGGACCGGATCCTCTCGGCTAGACATCCTCCAAACAGCTGACATAGCCTAGCGTCATCCCATGCAGACTCTCCTGGGGCAAGAAGATCGGAGACCCGCAACCCCTCCGCTGCCTCAGCATCGATCATGGTCGGCCAGCACCTCAGTGGAACAGTATCCACCCATGGGTTCGCAGTCACATCAATACTCCGCCCATCGCCAATCAGCCACCTGGTATTTGCTAACACCGTCGGCAGATACCTCCCAATCTCCCGCCACATGAAGGAAACTCGTCGCGCTCTCCGTGCCGCCTCTGAGCCCCCACGGCCATATCTGGCTGCCATCACCTGACTCCACAGCCCGTGTGGCTGTAACAAGAACCGGGCTGCATGCCGAGCAATGAAAAGCTCGCGCTGCTCCAGTAGGGACTGCACCCCGAGGCCGCCCTCACTGGTAGGCCGGCAGACATGCTCCCAGGCCACCAAGTGCACCCCGTGGCCTCCGCCGTATGACCCCCACAGAAAACACCGCAGCAGTCGCTCGACCCTCAGCAAGGTCATCTTCGGAACCACGGTGTTGGCCATGAGGTATACTGGCATGGACCCCAACACTGATCTGATCAAGGTCAGTCTCCCCATCATAGATAGGGAGGCCGCTCTCCATCCCTCCAACCTGCTCTCCACCCGCTGCAGTAGGTAGGAGCACTCTGCCACCCGCAGTCTGCGGCCTGTGATAGGAACTCCCAGGTAAGTCAATGTCTCCTCCTGCTGAGGTATCTGTAGAATCCCTCGGATCTCCTGTCTGACCCTGCTCTCCGTGCTCGGGCTGAAGTGGACTGCTGACTTGTGGAAGTTAACTCTCTGACCTGACGCCGCGCAATAGTCCGCCACTACCCTCCGAAGGACCCGTGCATCAGAAACCCGCGCCCTGGCCAAAAGAAGGCAATCATCAGCGAAAAGTAAGTGGGAAAGAGGACTAGCCCCCGGGGCGAGGACATAGGCCTCGAGCTCTCTACGGGCACACACCCTCTGCAAATCACGAGACAAAATGTCAGCACAAAGAATAAACAAATAAGGTGATAGAGGGCATCCCTGGCGCAGCCCCATGGTGGACTCGAAGAAAGGGGAAGGGGTGCCGTTGACCAAGATAGAAAACCTTGGCCCCCGGACACACCCCATGATCCAACCGATCCACTGTCTGTGGAAGCCGTACGCCTCGAGTACCTGCTGAAGAAATCTCCATCTGATCCTGTCGTAAGCTCTCTCCATATCCAGCTTAATAGCCATAAAGCTACGTCGCTTTGATGCTCGCTGCAGATCCCACATCATCTCCTGGGCCAACAGCACATTATGGGAGATGTTTCTGCCAGCTATAAAAGCCCCCTGCTCCTGACTGATAATGCCAGGCAGTAAGGGCTTCATCCTACGGACCATTATTCTGGCCACAATCTTATACAAGGTTGTGCACAAACTGATGGGTCTGAAATGGCCGGGCTCCGCCGCCTCCTGACGCTTCGGGATGAGCGTGATGAAGGTAGCCTTCCAGTCATCCGGCATCCTCTCCTGAGAGAAGAAGCACTGAATAGCCTCTACCACTTCTGTCCGAATGATACCCCAATACTGTCGGAAAAAAAACGGGGGGAACCCGTCCGGGCCCGGAGCCTTGTCTGGAGCCAAAGCCCAGACTGCCTCCTGAACCTCCTGAGCAGACACTGGTCGGACCAGGGCTGCGTTCTCAGTGTCCTCGATTCTCGCATCCATCCTCATGGGATGGTCTCTGTCGCCAGACTCCTCATCCGCCGTCCATCTGTCACGGAAGAAGTCCAATAAAACCTGGCGAATGGCAGGCTCACCTTCCACCCGATGTCCAGACCCGTCTCGCAGCGAGTGGATAGTGCTCCGCTGCCTCCGGATAATCGTAGACCGGTGGAAGAAGCTAGTATTGCGGTCACCCTCATGTACCCACTGAACTCGAGATTTCTGTCGCCAGAAGATCTCGTGCTGCCGTAGTAGTGAGTGGTGGGTCGCTAGAAGCCCCCGGAGATCACCCATGTCATCCACCGAGAGCTCACCTTCTAGATCTTCTTTCCGCTGTAATTCAGAGATCGCAGTCTCTACCCCCTCTACTCTCCGGAAGATATCACCCACAGTCTCGCGATTCCACCGCCGAAGACGCCTCTTGGCCAATTCTAGTTTGCGCGACACCCGGTGCATAGCGTCTCCACGCACCGGGATGCGCCATGCCTCACGGACAATATCCCAGGACTGGGGGTATGATAGCCACACCTTCTCAAAGCGGAAGGGGCTATGATGACTAGGTCCCGATGATGTGGAAATCAGCAGGGGGCAATGGTCTGAGGCGATCCGAGGTAGGTGACTAACTCTGCAGGTAGGAAAACGGAGGATCCAGTCCGGGGACGCAAAGGCCCTATCAAGACGCTCCCAAACCCTAGCACTGCCAAGCTGATTATTGCACCAAGTAAACTGAGGTCCAGAGAACCCTAAGTCCACTAGGCCAGTATGCGACACAAAATCGCGAAACTCCCTCCTGTCCGCTCTATCCATAACGGCTGCCCCGCCCCTCTTGTCGCTCGAACTCAATATGCAATTAAAATCGCCAACTACAACTGTCGGGACACCCTGGGCTGTAAGGCTGGTAATCTCCTGCCAGAGGACTCTCCTGACCCTATAATCCGTGCTCGCATACACCCCACACAAAACCCATGGGGCAACATCCGGTGCCGAAACAACCATAACTACCTGTTGGGGGCAGTTGTGGAAGACATCAAAGGTCGCCACCCCTCGCCTCCACAGTAGCAGGATACCTCCCGACAGTCCTCGGGAATCGACTGCGTATGACTCCCAGTCCCTCCCTAAGCGCCGTCTCAAGCGTACAAGCCCCTCACCAGATAGCCGGGTCTCGCAGATGAAACAGATCTCTGGACTATAAACTTGCACTAACAGTTTGAAGGATGACATGAAGGACGGCTTGGCCGCCCCCCTACAATTCCAGGCTAGGATCCTCATGGATCACAGTCCACATAGTCGGCCTCTGACCCATCCTCCCCCTGGGCCGCGGGGCCGGCCTCAAGCGTGCTACCTGGGCCCTCCCGCTGCTCAGCAGATACGACCTGCATGACTGCCGACCTAATGCGCTGCACAGCAATCGTGTGTTCAGTGCCCCCTCCCGTCACCATCGGTTCGGCCTGGCACCCCTGCGAAAGCGGCATGATGTGGTCCCTGGCCCCGCTCCCACTGGGTGCATCCTCCCGCTGCTCATCTCCAACCGGAGGCCAAGGGCCAAACCGGAAGACTCCATCATGGTCAGTGCCCACCCGCACATCCCCAGGCGGAGCCCCACTCGTCCCACCCAAAGTGAGAAGAGCATGATCGTCGTGTGCGGGGGGACCCATCTCCGAAGCTGCTCCCTGATGAGGACGCCTAAACCGAAAAGGCCCAGCTGGTTCCTCGCTCTGGCCCTGCAGCGCAGGTCCAGTCTGACCCCCCAGGCCCGTATCTGAGTGGGCCTGTGGGCCTAATACGGCGTGGCCCAAAGAGCCAACCGCGGGCTGGGCCTGAGGGCCCAGCGCCCGCGGTTCCCCAACAGACCGCGCGGCCAATCGGCCGCGCGCGTCATCGCACGGGCCCAGCGTCTCCTGGGCCCGCTCGACCCCAGCGCCGGGTGCTTTCAGCGCGCCCGGCGCGCTGCTGGCGCAAAGCGCGCCAGCAGCGCCGGTTGCGCCGACCGCGTGGGCCACGCCCGCGTCGTGGCTCGCGCCTCGGCCTGCCCCCACCGGCCTACGACCCCAGCGCCCGGCCTCGTGGGCCCGGCCGCGCTGGGGGGGCCCGGTTGGGTTCCCTCGGCCCACCGGTACAAGGGCCAACTGGGCCCCCCGCCCGGTACCCCCCAGTGGGCCAAGGCCCGCCTGCGGCCTGGGTCGCTTTTGGGTTTTGGCCCGGGCCGCGACCGCCCGACAGGGCTCAGCGTCAGCCACGATCGGGGCTTTGCCGAGTCGCCGACTCAGCCCCGGGTCTCCAGACTCGGCCAGGAGGTCATCGGCCGAGTCCACCAGGAGGGGGCCGAAGGAGGCATCCGGGTGGCCGTCCCCCCCAACGGCTAGCGGGGACCGGCGGCGAGCCACCTTCGCCGGCTTCTGCCAGCCCTCGGTGTCCGCCGGGGACACCGGCGTAGTTGGTCGAGCCGCCGGAGACATCGGCCGAGTCGAGGACAACCCGGGCCCCGAGTGCGCCTCGGTCGTCTTCCCCGGCCCCGGGGGCCGGTTCTCCCGCGAGACACGCTGCCGTGTCGCCACCATCCAGGGACCGTAGATCGGTCCCTGTACGTTCTCCCCGACGCCCGGAGCTGGCTGGGCAGGCCCGCCCCCGGGATCCACCGCCGCCGCAGAGGCCGAAGCCGAGCCCCCCGAACCCGAGCCCCCCTCAGCGGTAGCGGTCGCCGGAGAGCGGCAAGCCGCTACCTGGTGGCCCATACGCCCACACCGGGAGCACACCGGGGCGTTTTCGAAGACGAAGGGCTGCCATCTCACCTTCGTCTTCCCCTGGATGAGCACTCCCGGCAGCAATGGTTTGGTGGTGTCAACCACCACCCTCACCCGGGCGAATCCCATCGCCTGCCGCTGCTCTGTGAAGCTGTCCACAGCTACCGGCCGGCCCGCCCAAGCGGCTATAAAGAAGATGGTCGACGTCGACCAATATTCCGGCGGCAGACGGGGCAGGCGGAGCCACACCATCGCCGTCTGCACAGCCTCCTCCCCGGGTTCAAAATCCAGAACCCATGGGGTCATGGCGAGGAGTTGCCCGGCCACCACCCACGGGCCCTCGCTCAACGCCCGGTCCCGGTCCTCCGTCGACCGAAACCTCAGGGCGAGGTAGCCGTCCGCAAGCGGGACGGCCACCACCTCTGTCAACTTGGTCCGAGCGGCGACTTCCTTCGCCACCCAGTCGGCTGGGACACGGCGGCCGAAGCTCCAGACCACCGCAGCCCGCCCTTCCCATTCGAGCCGGGCCGCCGCGATCGGCTCCTCCGGAGGATGCAACACCTCCGGGAAGCAGCGGCTCAGCCGCTCGACCTCCGCGGCCGTGGGCCATTGAGTCACCCACGGCCCCGGCCTCGTCCAGGCTCCAGACCCCTTACCAGTGCCTCTCGCCGCTCCCCCCGTTGCCGTCCCCGTCGATTGCTTCCCACTCCGATCCATTGGGCGCCCTGCAATGGTTTTCACCAGTAGAAAATAGGCTGATTTTGTCAATCTATCCACAATCACCCAGATGGAATCATATCCTTTTTGTGTTCTGGGCAGCCCGACCACAAAATCCATAGTTATCCTTTCCCATTTCCACTCGGGCAAAGGTAACTCTTGCAACAGTCCTGTTGGCTTCTGATGTTCAAATTTCACTTGCTGACAAGTCAAACAAGAAGCCACATATTTGGCCACATCCCTTTTTAATCCGTTCCACCAATATATGCCTTTGATATCATGATACATTTTGGTGGAACCAGGATGAATGCTATAGGGAGTGTTGTGTGCTTCATGCATAATCTTCTGTCTCAGATCTCCCACATTTGGCACGCATAACCTACTGCCACACATCAACATCTCATCCACAATCTGAAACTTTTCTGTCTGTCCTGATTGCACTTCTCCTTTCAGTTTCACAAGGATTGGATCTAAATCCTGTGAAACCTTGATTTCATCTATCAACCTCGGTTTCACCTGAAACTGTGCAATCAAAGGACGAACCTCTGATACCTCAAAAGATAGTCCCTGAGCAAATAAATCTGCCAGATCTCTGACTATCTCTCTCCTCTGGCCGGAGATTGAGATAAACTGCCCATTGATTTTTGGCTCAATGCATCTGCTACAACATTAGCCTTGCCCGGATGATACAAGATTTGGCAGTCATAATCCTTCAACAGCTCTATCCATCTCCTATGTCTGAGATTCAAATCTCTTTGCTGCTGAATGTACTGGAGGCTTTTATGATCAGTATATATTTCACATTTCTCACCATATAAATAGTGCCTCCATATCTTTAATGCAAATATGGCAGCAGCCATTTCCAAGTCATGAGTGGGATAGTTTACTTCATGCTTTCTCAGCTGTCTGGATGCATATGCAATCACCTTGCCATTCTGCATCAATGCACATCCAAATCCCACTCTAGAAGCATCACAGTAGACTACAAACCCGCCTGTATCTGTGGGTAGAGTCAAAACTGGAGCTGATGTGAGGCAATCTTTCAGCTTCTGGAAGCTCTGTTCACAAGAATCTGTCCAAGTGAACTTAACCTGCTTCCGAGTCAACTTTGTTAATGGGGTAGCTATTTTTGAAAAGTCCTTTACAAACTTCCTATAGTACCCAGCCAGACCTAGAAAACTCCTGATTTTTGTTACATTTGTTGGTCTCGGCCAATCCATAACTGCCTCAATCTTCTTGGGATCCACCCTGATTCCTTCCTTACATATTATGTGTCCCAAGAATCCAACTTCTTGTAGCCAAAACTCACATTTGGTAAGTTTGGCATACAGTTCATGTTCTCTCAAGGTTTGTAGTGCTATCCTCAAATGCTCTCATGATCAGCCTGACTCTTAGAATATATGAGGATATCATCTATAAAGACTATCACAAATCTGTCAAGATAGGGTTTAAAGACCCTATTCATCAAATCTATGAATGCTGCTGGGGCATTTGTCAGCCCAAATGGAAGCACTAGAAATTCATAGTGCCCATATCTCGTTCTGAATGCAGTCTTCAATATATCTTCCTTTCTGATTTTTAACTGATGATACCCAGACTGCAGATCAATCTTCGAGAAGTACTCAGCCCCTTGTAATTGATCAAACAGGTCATCTATCCTGGGGAGTGGGTATCTATTTTTGATGGTCACTTTATTCAGCTGTCTATAATCTATACATAATCTCAGCGACCCATCCTTCTTCTTCACAAACAGAACTGGGGCACCCCATGGTGATGTACTGGGCCTAACAAACCCCTTGTCTAGCAGATCCTGCAACTGCACCTTCAACTCCCTCAGCTCTGTAGGTGCCATACGATAGGGAGCAATCAATATAGGGTTTGTACCAGGAAGAAGTTCAATACTGAACTCAATTTCTCTATCAAGTGGCAATCCTGGTAATTCCCCTGGAAATACATCAGGATACTCCCTAACAACTGGAATCTGCTGCAGATCCACAGACTCTACCTGGGTGTCCATCACATAAGCTAGATAGCTTTGACACCCCTTTCTCAGCAGCCTCTTTGCTTTTACTGCAGACACCAAATTCATTGGGATTTCACTCCTGTCCCCTTGATATGTAAATTTTCCCTTATCTAAAGGTCTGAAGATAACACTCTTTTCTTAGCAGTTAATGGTGGCACGATTGTCTGATAACCAATCCATGCCCAGTATGACATCAAAGTCTAACACTGCCAACTCAATCAAATCGACTGGGAGTGTCTTACCTTATATCTCTACCACACAGGTAGGATACACATATCTCACTTCTATACTATCCCCTACAGGTGTGCTAATAACTAAGGGAATATGCATCAATATCTTATCCTTAGCTAACTTTTTAGCAAAATAAGGGGACACAAATGAATGGATAGCTCCAGAATCAAATAACACTCTAGCTTTAATCTTATCAATGAGGAGCATATCTGTCACAGCTGCATTTGATGCCTGTGCCTCCTGTGGATTTACCGTGAACACCCTTTCTTGCCCTCTGCCTGCTGGAGCTAACAGCTGAGATGGTCCAACACTCTGCTGTGACGCTGGTGTTTGACCTCTACCTCTGCCTACAGGCCCCCTACTACTAGGCCTGTCCATCTGCACAGAAGGGTAGGATGTTAAAGGCACAAACTGCTGGGTGGCACCCTGCGGGCATTCTCTGGCAAAATGACCCAGCTGTCCACATCTGTAGCACACTCCCTGACCCATTCTGCATCTGCCAGGGTGCTGCTTCCCACATATGCCACACACTGGCCATGATTGGAACTTGGATTCAGTTCTGGCCATAGTGACCGGAGGACGAGGTGCTAATGGTAGAGAAGCATCCTGTGACTGACCTCTTCTCCTCCACTTCCTCTTACGTGGGGCAGGTGGAGCTGAGCGTACAGACTGCTCCGTCGGGCCCTCCGGGAGACTTGCTCCCTCAAATCTACCTCGGCTGCTTTGCCCTTTCCCCTTACTTATTTTTCTCTGTTCTCTTTCAGCTCTTTCCTCTTTGTTTCTGATCTCCCACTGTTTTGCTTTATCAATCAGCCTAGACAAGGTGGGGACCTCTACTGCCAGTACTGCATTATACAGCGGGGAAATCAAGCCCCGCTTGAATCTTTCTATCCTGGCAGCTTCAGTGGGGATGATGTAAGGAGCATACTTCCCCAATCTAGTGAACTCACGAGCGTACTCAGATACGCTCATTCCGGGCATCTGCTTCAGCCTCTCGATCTGAAGAGCCCGATTCTGCCTCTCAGCCGGAGACAAAAACTCATCCATCACTGCTTGCCTGAACTCTTCCCAGGTTGGAGGATTCCTACTGTACAATCTGTCCTCCACGTGCCTTTGGTACCAGCCCCAGGCATCTTCTTTCATTTGAGCCCTACAAGTTCTATTGCCCTTGCATCAGAACAGGGCAGTCTCCGTATCATCTTTTCAGTCTCCTCCAGAAATCTCTGAGGATCTTCACCTTCTTCTCCCTTAAACTCTGGGGTTCTGAGCCTCAGAAATTTCTGTACAGTAATCCCCTCATCATCTAGAGCCCGCCTGGCCAAACTTCTTGGCACAGCTACAGGAGGTGGGATGGATACTACTGACGGGGCAGGAGATTTTCCCCGAGCAATCTGCTCCCTCAGAGCCTGATTCTCCGTCAGTAACTGTTCCATCAATGCATCTCTACTTCCTACCTCTCCTTGATCATCAACCCTCCGTCTATCAGCAGGAGGAGGTTTTTCTCTTTGGGGCTCGACATGTGCAAAACCTGCATCCAATGCTATATCTGGCTCCATTTTTCTTGGAAGTATTCTTTATATGTCTCTAAAAGAGTCAAAAAGAGAGGGCAGTCATTACACAGAGCCATAATATATTTTACTGAATTGAAAATGACTCATAAAATAACATACAGAAAAATCCTACGCTCCATAGTATAATCCTATACTTAATCCTAACTCATCCTATTGCTCTGACAGGACTCTTCTTTAACCTTTGCTCTGATACCACCTCTTGTCACGACCCCCGCCCCGTTTCCGGCGGGCCGCCGCGACGGTCCTAGGGTGCGGGTAGGCATAAGGCCACCAGCCACCACGTAGAACCCTACTACCTATCAATCATCCATAAATTCTGAAAAATTTTGGCATGATGCATGCACAAAATGATCACCTTTCCTATGGTGACCTGTCAGGATTATCTCATTATATACAACAACACTACCTGTCAGAGCAGCAATCACATAATCTGTCACATAATGAACCTGGATAATATATATCAATACATCATCTCAGGCATATAACTCATCTGTATAAAAATCTGGTTCCCATTCCATCCATGGTCAAACCCATATCCACAACAGGATCTATGACTGTAACTATACACTATATACAATAGAAGGTTTATAATACACCAAAATGTATAAACCTTTATCTATATTATACTATACTATGGAGCGGCACAGCTAGCAGGCAATCACTAATCCTGCTCCTCTCAATACAATACCTGCCCTGCAATCAAAAACACCAAACTGGAGAGTGAGTATATAAATACTCAGTGAGTGGAGTAGAGAGTACTATGCACATGAGACAAGATATAATCATAGCTCTAGGTGAAATCTCAAGAGCATATGAGCAGTCGTCAAGAACAGGGTACACATAACTCAACATAAGAAATAAGGAGTAAATCATCACAATTCCAATCAACTCATCTGGAGCATATATAGAATAATCAAATAAGTATGTATGATAACATGAATATGCTCAACAAGTCATAGTACTGAATCATATAAATCAGGTGTCAATAGGCTGAATCATCAACAAGACAGCTATCGGAAGGTGGGTTTTACGCCCCAGGCGAACCAGCAACAACTCCCTACTGTCACATGCATATGCAGGATAAGACACCATACTGATAATGTAAATGCTGGCCAGTATCCAGAACAGAAATCCATCTCACATCTATATACTAAACGACACCTCGCGGAAATTCTACATCCGCGGAAAGCCATACTACACCTCGCGGGGTCTTACTATGCCCGGCGGCAAGCAGAATATAAGTCGTAGGACCGGCCGATCCTACGCCTAGGGCCGTGTCCCCCCT
Source organism: Phoenix dactylifera (assembly GCF_009389715.1). NCBI lineage: Eukaryota > Viridiplantae > Streptophyta > Magnoliopsida > Arecales > Arecaceae > Phoenix > Phoenix dactylifera. The sequence goes on along the minus strand of NW_024067830.1, from coordinate 253,571 downwards.
AGGAAGGGACTGGGCTCCGCCCACCCAGAAGGCTACTATGTGCACACAGGCCGATGTCTAACCCCATCGACTATAGGTGTCCTGTAGATACTGCCAAGCCATGCATAAATGCCAGAATGCACCCTCCCAATACTCTACTAAAAAGGAGTATAATCAAGACTACCACTCACTCGACCACGACCCAATCATAACTAACATCAGGGTTGTGAGTAAGAAGTCAAGGGAGTGCGATGCAATTCAATATACCACTAAGAAAGGCTCTACAAATCTTTGAAATAGAGGAAATGAAATCAATTTACAAAAGAAGTCATTTCACAATTCAGATCCAATTTAATTACTCATAAAGGAGTGTAATCAAAGGTACCACTCACAAGTCTTTGAAATAGAGAAAATGAAATCAATTTACAAAAAAAATCATTTCACAATTTGGAACCAATTTGATTACTCATCAACCCCTCGTAATTCCTTTCAATGTTCCCTCAAATGCATGTACAGAATAATCAAGCATGGAGAACAAAACATAGAGGAATCTACCACAACAATTAATCAATAAGCTCAGGTGGAATCAAGTCACACTTGGCAACATTCATGAAAATGAATAAGGAATGTGCTCATGGTGCAAAGTACAAACTCCCACTCACCTGTCAATCCGGCACAGCCCTGATACGCCTCCAAAAATCTACAGCAGGCAATGAAAAACTTCTTTCTCTTGTTCCCTAGCTTCTTGCCCAACTGTGACATGCATTTACAATACATTTAGTCTTGTATCAAGGGCCATAATCTACGTGCCAATTATAATATAGGAAACTTTAATTGATTCAACTCCCCCGTTTCCTAAATCTTTTTTTTTCTTTCTCTTTTTCTTTTTCTATTAATTAACTCATCATTTATGTGTATTAGGGACTCCCTTGCACGAGTACAAGGTCTCCCTTAGCCTAATCTAGGCTTAATACCCTATTTTGGCATAAAATTTCTTATTTTCCCACCCGGATGAACAGTAACCCGGACCGATAGCCGATTACTTCATCCCAAGTTTGATCCACTTTCCAAACTCCAGATTTGATGAAATTTTTACCTAACATTCTACACTCATAGAGGATTCCAAAGAGTTAACATGCATTGCTATCGGAGGTCGTTTGACCCCCTAAATAATTCACCGAAGTTAGGAAATACAGCCCGATCAAGTGAGGCCGGCTTCGACACAGTTTTTCCGTAGTGCCGGAAAAATTTGTCAAAATCCAATTCTTCCTCTTTTAACCGCCTCTACAACCCTTATCCGACCCCTCTAGACTATATCCACCCTTTGTATAGCCTAATGTCATCAAAAGACTAGATAGGGACGGATATTTACCTTTTTCTTTTTGGAAATCGAGGTCCTTGCGTAGAGGGGAAGGAGATCTACGTTTTTCCCTTCAGCTGGAAGTGCAACCGGGATCCCTCTCCTCCTCGAATCCCCTTCCTCTTCTTCTTTCTTCTTCTTCTTCTTCTTCTCTTTTTTTTTTTCTTTCTCTCTGTGTTTCCATGCCTGAGACCTCCCTCTCCTCTCTGTTTCACGTCTGAGCCACCAAACCCTCCTAATTAAGTCACATCACAATACTATTCACCCTTTGTTTAATATTATTAAATTCCCATTTTGCCCCTAACACTTCAACATATCTGTTGTTATGCCATTAACTTTTGATTCCTTCCAATTTTATCCTTGCCACTTCAACGCATCTACAACTATGCCAGTATCTTTTGATTCCTTCCCATTTTGCCCCTTATATCAATTTAAAGGACTATTCTATCCCCTTTTTATATAAAAAATTTTTTTGGGGTTATTACAGTCATGATGTAGAATATCAAGGTGAAGAGAACAAAGGCCTTGGACGACTTGAAGCTCATCACGAGTTTCCCTTCACTAAAGAAATCATGAAGGAGCATCTACCTCCGAGATTCAAGATGCCGCAGTTTGAACAATTTGATGGAATCTCGGATCCTGCGGACCATCTGGAACGATTCAAGGCTCTGATGCTGCTACATGGTGCTTTGGATGCAGACATATGACGAGCTTTCTTTGTCATTCTTAAAAGGATAGCTCTGTCTTGGTACTCGAGCCTCCAATCTAGCTCAGTTAGCTCATTCAACCAATTCAGCCGGCAATTCGTCAACCACTTCCTCAGCAATAAAATGCACAAGAAGACCTTAGCAAGTTTGTTTATTATTAAACAAAGGCCAAACGAGTTGCTTCCGCAATATATTCGCCGTTTCAATGCAGAAACTCCGGAGGTATGTGATCAAGATCAAGTTGTAGCTACGGATACAATAGATAATGGTCTGAAGAACTTGCACTTCAATTTCTCTCTTTCAAAGAAGCCACCTAAAGACCTATCTAAGCTGTTAGCCTGAGATAAAAAATATATTAATGCCGAAGAGACTATGGTAGCTCAGAAGGAAGCGAACAAAGACCAAACAAAGAAGAACCGCAAGGGCCAAGATGAGTGGAGGCCCAATGAGAACCCAAATGGAAAGTCAAGAAGTGATGAAGGGGCTTCTAGAAGAGCAAAGAGCCCACCTCAGGGATTTAAAAGATACACTTCCCTCAACATTCCGAGGAGTTAGATCTTGATTGAGATCAAGGACTATGTGCATTGGCCGGAAATGATGAAAATCCATCCCAACAAGCAAGATTGAAGGAAATATTGTTGGTTCCACCATGACCAGGGCCATGGTACAAGAGAGTGCATATAGCTCAAGGACGGAATTGAAGACCTTATCCAGAGAGGACACCTCGTTCGGTTATATGGATGACTAGCCCTGATGCAGAGATGCCGACCAGAATCAGCATACCCCAGAAGTGAGGGAGAATAACCAACTTATTGTTGGATTGCCATGGTCTTTGGAATACCAACTTCCTCAGCTCGAAAGATCTATGGTTAGAAGAAAGGCCTGAAGTGGATCTAAACACCCTATGATTACATCGACCTGAAAACTTGATCATATCAAGATTTATCATTAGTAATATCTGCAATACTGAAATTCTATTCTTCATCACTGATTATCAATAAAGCTACGCTTTAGCTCTCCCTCAAATACTATGTAAGCATAACCATAGAAACAATCACTTGATCACCAATCTCAGAGCACAAGTGGTAAGATAACATCAGCCGAGGACAAAAGTCCTAGCTTGATTAGGTAGGCAACACCCGCACGATCCATCCCAAGGACCGCTGGGATGGAAAGTCCCAACTTGACTAGGCCTAGGTGACACCCATGGGATCCATCTCGAGGACTGATAGGATGAGAAGTCTAGCTTGATTGGTCCAAGGAAACACCCACAAGATTCATCCTAAGGATTGCCAGAATAAAAAGTCCGAAATTGACTAGGCCATGGTGACACCCACAGGATTTGTCCTAGGACCACCGAGATGAAAAGTCCCAGCATGACTGGTTGAGGCGACATCCATAGGTTCGTCTTGAGGACTGTTGAGATGAAAAGTCCTAACCCAGGCTAGGTCGGAGGGGAAATGGCAGGATCTAGCCCGATCAATCAGTTGCTAGCCATCAAATAACTCATTTGGAAAAGGAGTCATTAGGCAAAGTTCCAAAATTGCTCAGGTCCAAAAACCAACCTTAAGCCTAATTCTGGTAACTCAACCTCCTAAGTTGAGAATAGGGAGCAAGAATAGCACTTAATCTTGGGCCACGACAGTTCTCAAGCCGACTGCAGAGGACCATGATCTCAGCAAATGCGACCTCTAGCTCCATGAAGCAACCTCAAATACTCGAAAAAATGAAGCAACCTCAAATACTCGGATAGAATCTTCACTCAACTGAAAGTGATTAATTTTTCCCATCGAGATAAATTCTCTTGTGAAGAAATGACTTGGATCCATTCAAATGTGAAAAATAGCTATGGCTGATTAGAGGGCTAAGGTGAAGATAAGCCGACCTAAAGAAGGGACCCAATAAGCTAAATCACATAATCCGAACTCCATGACTTCAAGGCCTCCAAAGGCTAGACCAAGGATCAATGGTCAAAGAGCCAACCTCAATGTGTCTTAGATCAAAGAGCCGACATCAACAGTTCTCAAGTCAAGAAGCTAATCTTAATGGCTCTTAATACAAGAAACTGACCTCGATGACTCTCAGAACAAGAAAATCTCAATGGCTTAGATAATCGAAGATCTACATGACTGATCACATTCCCAGCCTGCCAAGATGCCACATGTCTCATCATACAAACTATTAGTCTTTTCAAATTCCAAATAAATTTGCCCAACATATTCAGCCAAAAATTCACGGTTACCACCTAAAATCATCATGAGCTAAATAGGTGAGCTACGACCTAAAAAATGAGTGGGGTGATGTGGATCATACTTGACCTAGTATCAATACATCTGTCTACTTTCGTAGCCCGAGCTAGAAGAATGGCTTGGGCATAGTAGTGAAGGGCATGTGATGTGGCCAAAATCAGATATGTCTAGTATAAATTGACATGCAACAAGAAACTATTTTTAGCTGGACTTGCATTTATGGGCTGATCCGGATAAGAAAAACTTAGATAACTCTCTGTCTGACTCTAAACTTTAGAGTCCACCTTCGGTGAGACCAAGATTCTTTATCTATAAAAAGGGCTCAGGGTCCTAGGTACGCACACAAGCTACAAACTCTCTGCTTTCTTTTCTCCTTTATCTTTCTACATCTTCTGTTCCATAAAACTTTATTTGACTTAAGTATCGAAGGCTCTTTGGCTGGATCAACTACAACGTCATCTTATGCTCTTTCACAACATGAACTATTAGATCGTACAATAGATCTTTTGAGATTTGTGTATATGGTAGAAGAAAAAGATTAGAATGCTTTGAGAGGTGTGCAAAATGCGATCCAATAGTTGATGTCACGTAAAAAAATCGATCGTTCTTTCGCAAGTAAGATACAACTTGAACCCTAAGACGTGACCTAAACTAGAAAAAATAACACAAAATATTATATAACTTGGTCCTATCATTTTCCAAAATATGTCATGGATGTAATAGATGCCATTGTGTATGCTTCAACTAAATCAAACTTGGCACAACATAGTCCCTAGTGCGCTCAAAATTTAGATTCTTTGTATATAAATGATATGATGGAAATAATGGCTCAATTACTTCCCATGCCAAATAAATGAGTACACTTGTAAGAAAAAGCTTTGTAGTAATTGTTAATTGAGTAAGCTATGATTCATGACTTCCCTGGAGTAAGCCTAACCTATGTCAACCATTTTTAATAGGGATGTACATAAGATTTTGATATTAATAATAAGGCCGCAACTTAGCTTATGTTTTAACCAAATATAATCAACCATATTTATTTGTTGGGTCAGATTTTCCCACAATATGGCATGTTATGTTCGGGGAAAGTGAGAGAGCAGGAGGATGGTTCTAGAGTGCCCTAACATTTCTACATGTTTGCTCTGGAAGAAGTGGCTCCCAAAAGATAACTATTCCTATGTTTTTAAATTGAGTACTCAAGGAGAAGACTAGGAGCTTCAACTCGACCCTACCTTGGCAACCTTGAGAGACTTGACCCAAAAGCATTAAACTAAACATAAAAATAATGGATGGGTTAGCTTATATTAAAAGCCCATGGATTCAACTACATTTCATGCCTCTTGATGAGAGCACAAAAGTGCGATTTATACATCACTTAAATTAGTATTATTGCTAACAAATAATGATAGAAGTGTTGTATTAATATTATATTTTTATGGGGTGCAGGTGATCGTAAATCAAAGTTAAAATGCGCATTGGGTCTGGAAAGATGCATCACCGCAGGTGACCAGCCAACTGCATGGTTCAATCCCAGTTGCACACTAGAAGGAGCATTAGCAGGCTAGGTGCAGCCATATCCAGCAGCAGCATGTCCTCCCCATTTCGTGTGTCCATTTGAAGATCTCCCAGCATCATAACATCGCCAGCATCCAACTTCTCCCAGCCGTCCACGCGTTCAGCCGAGTTCCAGCCACATCAACCTTCTCAGACCTCTCCCAAGTTCCCAGCTTCCACCGAGCGTCTCAGCCTTCCGAGTTTGCATCCCGGTTCCAATCCTCCTTCCGTTCGAGAGCATCTCCACCCCAGTGTCCGTCTGAGTCCGCTTCTCCCGCGAGCCCGCGTACAATCCCCATCCACGCGTCCCAGTTCACAGCGCATCCCAGCTCTGGTGCACAAGTCCAGCCGTCCATCATCCATGGAACTTCTTCCGCGAGCCATCCACGGTTCAGCTCCCACGCACCCTAACCGAGTCCGTGATTCCAGCATCCATGATCAGCAGCCATCAACCTCTTCTGGATTCGCAGCAATTAGAATCCCATCGCACGTCCAAGGCCTTGCTTCTCAGCTCTTCCGCGTCCGATTCTTCCAGATCCACGCACAAATCCAGCTGTTCCCGAGCATCCGCAGCCGTCCATGCGCGTCCAAACACCATCGATCAGCGTCCGCTCCGTGTTCTCAGCTGATCTCCACCGCGTGTGAGGAAGGGGGGAGATACTAGCTTCATATATCTCTCGGCTGGAGGGGGAATGCCATCCTTTCCCATTGAAAAAACAGAGGAGGGCCTCTGCCATCCGAAAAGAAAAAAAAAGAAAGGGAAACAGGGGAGACCCTGTTTCCGAAAAGAAAAAGAAAAAAAAAGGGAAAAATGAAAGGGGGACTAATGTATAAAATGAGTGGCTAATTTCTTAGGGAGGGTGATGGAGGAACCTTTGATGTATTGCTCTTTGAAGTAAACTCTAAACTTTTGCTTTCAATGGTTTATATTTATTGATATGTTCTTGATTCATGCGTAGTTATTTCATAGATAGATCTTTAATGGATTATGATTATTGATATATGGATTGCTTTAGTATTTGATTCGTCGTAGACGTAGAAAGCACGACGGATGCTTAGAAATTGAGTTCATATGTTCATGAAACATATACCATGATTAGATCTATCCTACATTTAATCTTTAATCAAGAACCATAGAGTTTATTCCTTGGATGCAATACCATCAAGGGGGATTCCAGATCCCTACCATCTTTATTTCATTGAATTTTGTTTATTATTCTTTGCATTTAATTTCTGAAAACCAAAACATCATTTTAATCCACAAATTTATTTAACTGAAAATTACATCTAAAAATTACGCTAATAATCTATAGATCGTTCCCTGAGGATTCGACCTCGGACTCCCGAGATTTTACTACTTGTGCGATTCTCCTGCACTTGGGGGAACAATTTTATTTTTGCATCACCTCTGTTCAAGCAGGGCTTGCTTACAAAATTATTATCAGGACTCCAACTTAGGTTCCTCTTTTTTGTTTTCTTTTTTTTCGCTAAAGCAGGTGGATCATACTTGATGAGTATGGATGCATCCAATAACTGTTGGGAATGGTATCCTAAAAGTCAATCGTCAGCATATTGATGATTGAATTTTGTAAATGAATTGACAAATTAATAAAATGTTATTTGGCATTATTCATCATTTTATTGAACATCTTCAAATGAACTCTTATATGATGAAGTCCTTAGGACTTATTTTATGATAAAGAAGGATTTATCTTCAAGTCCTTAAACCTGTTCGCGATCAAATGATATACTATTACTAGGACAACAGCATTATCGAGATTAGGTCGTTGTGAGACATATACGTTAGTTGTCCTCTTAATCAAGGAGTGTAGAGACATTGATATGTCACACAGGTGAAGTGTAGGAATACATCTCACTGAATGTGACCAATTTCGGAACACTCTACTGTCGAGAGATGTTCCGAGTGGATATGGGTATAAGTATCCCTCAGACCTGAGATCACCACAGTGATTAGCAAGCAACTCACTGTACTTTGGTACCGGACTAGCAGAATTTCTAATTTTGGGACGGAAGGTACTGGGTGCGGTCAAGTACTTACGAAATCAGTGAGCGAGTCAAGATGGAATTGACCCCTCATGAAAATAGGAGATAATGCTTTGTGTTCAATTTAGCAAAATCTTGGCTAGGGTAATCCATGTGAGGAGTCATAGAATTTCTAAAGTTGAATCACATCATGGATGCACTAATTACATAGTCGACAGAACTCTAAGGTCATCCTAGCATTAGGAGTCAAAGGGATGAATTATACAGTAACCATAGTCCAGGGTTCCAGAATATTTGCTTCGCATATATTCGGCCTATCCGGACGTCGGGTACCATTGCTAGATGGTCACATCGATTAGTGTAGAAAGTCGCTTCTGTACTATCGGCTTAGGTTCAAACCTATGAGGTCACACGCATAGAAGTTTCCTGATTGATCAAGATAGCTGATGGATGGTGGAGAATCATTTAGGGATAATTTGGTAAATTCGATTGGCGAATTATCCAATAAAATAATTAAAGTAATTATTGGAGGATTAATTAGTAATTAGATTACTAATAAACTCAATTTGATTGAGTAATTGAACTAAGGATGAGCCAAATTGAATTGGATTCAATTCTGGGCTCAATCAGGGTTTTTGACCTGATTGGATTAGGTCTGAATCAAGAGAACTTAGGTTGACCAAATTAAATTAGATTAAATTTATGGTTAATTAAGGATAGACCTAATTGGATTAGGTTCAATCCAAGATAATTAGACCATCCTAATTATTAGGATTTAATTTAATTAAATGGGTTTGATGTGAAACTGTTCGGATCTTGAAATCCACATGTCACATATCCATGCATGGCACCATAAATTAATTTTTTAATATGATTAAAAAATAATTTAATTTATTTAATGGCACCATGGGACATGTGGCACACATCAAGAACCTCTTTCATCATCAGATGGGTCAATGGAGAGATAAATTCATAAAAAAAAGAATAGGATAAGATCAAATTCTCTCTCTTTATGGCATATATTATCCTTATCTTTATCTCACTTCTAATTAAGTTTGAATTTCGAAATTAAACACCATAAAATAACCTTATGACCCTCTAATCTGATAGTGGACATGGGAATTTCGAAATGGAGTGAGGGAATGGGCGACATGATGAATGGTTTAGATTAGATCAAGTTTTGTCATGTGATGGCGCATGAATTTGAATTTTGAATTCAAAATCCTACAAAATCCTCCCCAAATTTGGGATAGTTGGCATGAAGTTAGAGGGGATAGCAACATTAAAAGGACCTCCATCAGCTGGTGGTCGAATTCAAGGAAGAAAGAAAGAAAAGAAGAAGAAAAAAAGGGAAAGAGCCTAATGCATGAAAAGAGAAATCAGCCTTCCACTCGCCATTAATTCATCTACTAAGTTCATGTTGCCATAGCTGTTGGGGATCCCTGATAAGAGTCTTTAGATCATATCTAAGTTCTCTTTAATCTCTCTAAACCTTTCTTCCAAGTTCTTCCAAGAAGGCGGATCAAAAGTTGATAGCGTTGGGAAGATCAAATTTTAACCTCAAGAAATTCTGCGCAAGCTAGCACTTCCGCATGATTGGATTTCTCCAGAAACTTCGCGTGTACTTCTCGTAGAAGCCATTTGTGTGCGTGGCTGTGAAGTCAAGGATCAGATCCATAAGTTTCATCCATCATAAAAGGTATTAATCCTACATCAATCTTTTATTTTGGTGTCAGGGTCTAGGTCCGATTTTCCAAGATTTTACCCTCCTTTAGGGCTCCTCACGGAGTTATCTCCAGAATCCATTCGATGGATATTTGGAGATTAATCGGAATAGAGTGTTTAACTTTTAGATCTGATAGTGAATCATGCATAAAGTTTTAGCATAATTGTTTAAATGATTCTGACATAATCCTATGTGTTCTTACAGTGCTGATTTCTAGATTTAATCTTATATGCATGCACGAATTAAATTATTTGATTCGATTTTTCCGCTCTATTTTTGAAACTTAAAAAGAACTACATATGGCTTAATCCTCCTTATGAAGGGGTACGTAGGCAACCCGATCAGGTTCAGCCATGGTTTTCAAAAAAAAAAAAAAAATTCAGCATGCTTAACACCGAAGAACCTAGGATTCACTTTCAATAACATCAAAAAACAAAATCCTTCTGAGTGCCATGGGCAACTTTCTATCTCCAGTCCACAGGATACTATCGAAGTGACTCGCTTCATAAGCATGACTAAACTACCCATTCATTTTTTAATAGAATTTTATGTATGAGATTTGGAAGTGAGTGTCGACTCAACATAATTAAGTCATCTTAGCCAATCTCAACCCTACAAAGCACAATAACAATTTAGCTTAATGATGTTCGTGGGTAATTCTAGCATGTAGCTGAGTTACTAAAATAGTGGACCAATAATTGAGGAGGGGGATAATGCATGCATTCTCTAGAAAATTTTCTAGTAGAATTGGGTTAAGAAGATTAAAGGAGAGCAAATATGGAGTTTGGTAATTTAGGAAAGAATTTGTCCATTAATAGATAGAATTTGAATTAAAACTAGGAAGTCGGGAACAATTGATTAGAGGTAATTAAGTTAGGATAATGATGTTGCAATCAAAAATGGAAACTTCTCTTCTTTTGTTGCATAAATCGCTATCCTAGATCCACATTTAACCTCCACACAATGACATTAGAGTCTACACCTGGCATGTCTAAGGCCGACCAGGCGAAGATGTCTGCATTGGCATAGAGGAAGTCAACCAGCTGGGTCTAGGTTGCCTTATCCCGCTGCGAACTGATTTGAACAATTCGGTCTGTATTTTCATCACAAAGAGAAATAAGGATGAGCTACTCTGCTAGTTCTCTTTTTTGCTCATTTTTCTCATCTTGAGCATCTAGGCCTTTAATTGGGAGAGTTTCAATAGCCAGTTTTTTTCTTGGAGCATGGCCACGAAATACTGCCAAGCCATCATCTAGTCACCTTGAACTTCCTCCACACCATTCTAGTCACCATTCATCGGAAATGGTGTTGATCAACCCTGCTCTTGGTCGATTATTATTCTACCGCTCGAGTGTTTGCCGATCCCAACCAACGTCATCTCAGCCCTGCTAGTCATTCATATGAAAATCAAGGTACCTTTGTTAGATAAAGGCCTCAATCTTATCCTTTAGCCATAGGCACTCCTCGATGTCGTACCCATATCTCGTGTCGAATCGACAGTACTTCCTTCGGTCCCTTCAGCCTGCTAGTGCCTTCATCCTCTAGGGCCACTTCAAATAGCCTTAGTTTTATATCTCCATGAGTATTTATGTCCTCAGAGTATTGAGAGATGTCTTTCTCTTAAACATATGAGATGGGCTCATTTGCCGTCAGGAGTTCCCTTCATCTCATCTAGGCTTCTCCCTCGGCTCCTTCTCTTCTTGGCTCCTTTTCCTTTTCTTGACCTTGCCACTAGTTGACTCTTGCCAAGTTGCCATTGCATGCTTAGCATTGATATACTTCTCGACTCGGACGAGACGCTCGATCAGGTCTTTCAGAAACCTCTTCTCAAATGAAAAGAGGAACCGAGAAGGCTTTATACTGCTCTTTGGTGTGGTCATCATGACGGAGTGGCTTAGGTCGCAGATCTCTAGTGTGGCTGCATTAAAGCAATCAATAAAACTTTTGAGGGACTCATCTTTCCTTCACTTCACAAAAAATAAGCTCTCCGAGCCCCTTCTTTGCCTTCAGCTTCTAATGAAATGAGTTGCAAATAGCTGATCTGCTCGAAAGAATGGATTAAGCCTGACTAGAAGCTAGAGTACCATAGCCAAACTACCTTTCAAAGTGTTGCCGGAATACTTGACATAACACCACGTTGGTTGTGCCTTGAAGTGTCATAAGAGAGTTGAAGCTCTCCAAGTGATCCAATGGATCTAAAGTCCCATCGTAGGTCTCCAACTGAGGCATCTTAAACCTTCCAGGAAAAATAGTCTCCATAATCCTTGGTGAGAAGGAGGGTTCGATAGTGAACTCCAAATCATCCTCGAACTTGGAGTTCTTGCCTTTGAGAGATTCAATGCGATTTTTTATTTCCTCAATCTTTCAATCAAGAACGGCCTCCTCTTGGAAACCCACTTTAGTCGGCGAGGGAATGAATGGCCTGATATAGAATCTACCTTGGGATGAGAAATTGAAGGACTACATCTCTAGTTTCGTCTAGGATTCTAAGGATGAGAATGATGGCTATGCTGCATTGGACCTCCATGGTGGCTCAGCTCATTTGCGTACTATAGATTGGTAGTCTACTAGTGTAGGTTTTGAATAGTTGCTGTGAGAGCCTGGACCTAGTGGACGAGCAAATTAAACTGCTCAGCATTAATAACTCCAAGTGCTGGTTGAGAGCCCTAAAGAGGTTGAGTTCTCAGGGGACCATGATGGGATCCATCCGACTCCTGGCGAGCTTCCTGTTGTGAAGAAATAGTGGTATCTTGGTGAATTCTCTTAGAATTCATTGTTGCATATCTCAAAATCTCTCAAACCTTCAAAAGGAACTAAGATTCTTCCTCTAATGCTAATCTGTTGTTGCCAAAATTCAAGTCAAGAGGACTGGATGAGCTAGTGAATGAAATGTGGTTGGCTATGCTTGGATTGCTATGTTCGGATGAAGTGGTCAACTTGGACCTAGGAGCCCGAACTAAAAATAAGAGAGAAAATATCGAAGGTCATTGGATTTGAGTGACGGAGGATCCTCCGATTCCTAAGTCAGATAAAGATTTTAGAAAACGCAGGCATACCTGGAGCTTGAGAGAAAGTAATAGTAGCATGAGTGCAAAAGCAAGCATACCTGGAGGTCTTGTAGGTGTAGATTATATAGAGTGAAAGTCGGTGCTCATTATCGAGCAACGCAGGCATGCTCCATAACTGCTCGATAACTGCCCACACGTTATGCATATCTGTGGAGTGATTGATGCGATCTACACATCACTTAAATTAGTATTATTGCTAACAAATAATGATAGAAGTGCTGTATTAATATTATATTTTTGTGGGGTGCAGGTGATCGGAAATCAAAGTTAAAATGCACATTGGGTTCAAAAAGATGCATCATAGTAGGTGACTAGTCAACCACATGGGGTCAGTTCTAGTTGCACACTAGAAGGAGCATTATCCAACTAGGTGCAGCCACATCCAACGATCAAGCTCAGCCATCCAGGTTCATCACCCATGAGTCCAAGGCCACAGCATCCCAGCGTTCCAAGCTTCCTTCAACGTCCACACGTCTGCCTCCCAGCTTAGTGACCGTGATCCCAGGACCCGTGAAGCTTCCACGTTCGCATCCCAGCATTCATCAGCACACGAACGCACACCTCTTCCCAGCAGAATTTCCAGCCGCATCTCAACTTCCATGAGCCCGTGTGCGATTTTCCAGCATTCCTTCCGATCCACCATCTACCTCTTCCGGATTAGCAATCAACCCGTCTGAGTCTATGATCCCAGCTCTGTGATCAAGCTCTTAGCCGTCCGTGAAGCTTCCTTCACGCGTCTCAGCTTCCTTCACGCGTCCGGAGATCCCGCTGCCAGCCGGGATGTATGCTTCGAACGACCACCCAACCTCCCGTGCGTCCACGAAATCCCAGCATTTCCGCATCCTTTCTCAGCAAAGATCCGACTTCATCCTAGCATCCAACGCATCTCAGAGCCCCCAGCCATCTGCGTGTGATCAGCTCCCAGCGCCCTGTGATCATCCCATCCGCTTCTCCCGCGATTCCGCTTCATCCATCCGTGCATCCCATCATCCCAGCCGTCCATGTCACGCTCATCTCCACGTATCCCGTAGGATGAGGGATCGATCTCAGCTGGTCTTCACCACGTGCGCGAAAGGGGGGGAAGGGAGCGGGTTATCTAGGCCATTCGGAAGAAACAGGGGGGGCGATCCCACATTCGAAAACAAGTCCCCATTCAAAGAAAAAAACAGAGAGAGGAAACAGGGGAGGCCCTGTTTCCGAAAAGAAAAGAGAAAAAAAAAAGAAGAAAGAAAATGAAAGGGGGATTAATGTGTGAAATGGAAGGCTAAAGTCCTAGGGAGGGTGATGGAGGAACCTTTGATGTATTGCTCTTTGAAGTAAACTCTAAACTTTTGCTTTCAATGATTTATATTTATTGACATGTTCTTGATCCATGCGTAGTTATTTCGTAGATAGATCTTTAATGGATTATGATTATTGATATATGGATTGCTTTAGTATTTGATTCGTCGTAGACGTAGAAAGCACGATGAATGCTTAGAAATTGAGTTCATATGTTCATGAAACATATACCATGATTAGATCTATCCTACATTTAATCTTTAATCAAGAACCATAGAGTTTATTCCTTGGATGCAATATCATCAAGGGGAATTCCAGATCCCTACCATTTTTATTTCATTGAATTGTGTTTATTATTCTCTGCATTTAATTTCTGAAAATTAAAACATCATTTTAATCCACAAATTTATTTAATTAATTAATCTAAAAATTACGCTAATAATCTATAAATTTCGTTCCCTGAGGATTCGACCTCGGACTCCCGAGATTTTACTACTTGTGCGATTCTCCTGCACTTGGGAGAACAATTTTATTTTTGCATCAAGTTTTTGGCGCCGTTGCCGGGGAACGGCTGATTTATTAGTATAATTTTAGATTTAATTAGTACTTTAGTAGTTAGTCTTTTTCTTTCGAAAAACAAAAAAAAATCTTTACTGCTGTTTTTTTTATTCCCTGCACAGTCTACATCAAACTCTGATATCAAAGAAATTAACCGTCTGATTGAACCCAAATTTGGTTGTCAGGTGCAGGACCTGTGTTTCTTTCATCTGAACGGTCTGATTGACATTCTGAAACTTTTAAGACCATTATATTAATACAAAATCTTGCTGCTTTCTGTTTTGAATTTTCTGCATTTAATTGTTTTAGAATCAGAATTTTATTGTTATCATATCTCATTAACCCTTGTTGCTAATTGAAAATTTTAATTTAAAAAAAAAAACATAAAAAAAAATTTAATCAAATTTTGTATGCTAAGTTGGAATAGGGACGACACCGGTCGATTAAGTCGTACAACTTTAGATCATCCCTTAGGACACATCCTTGAAATTCCTTCGCAGTATCTCACACCTTGTGAGATGGCAAATTTTCCTGATGATGTAGGAAGTCACCATGGTGATGAAGGTAGACCCCCAGTTATGACACTTCGACAATACTTACATCCCACTAGGACTAGTCAACCTTCATGCATGATTATTCCTGAAAATGTAGGACACTTTGAAATCAAACCAGGAGTAATTTAATTGCTGCCAAAGTATCATGGAATGGAATCTGAGAACCCTTATCTTCACCTTAAGGATTTTGAGGAAATTAGCATCACATTTAGAGTGCCAAATGTATCGGAAGATGTCCTTAAATTAACCTTGTTTCCTTTTTCCTTGAAGGATAAAGCCAAAACATGGCTGAACTCCTTGAGACCAAGATCGTTAGGAACATGGCATGATATGCAAAGAGAATTCTTAAAAAAGTTCTTTCCCGCACAAAGGACTAATTTTTTGAAAAGGCACATTAGTAATTTCCAACAAAAAGACCATGAAACATTTTATGAATGCTGGAAGAGATTTAAAGATTTGCTACTCTCTTGTCCTCATCATGGGTTTGAAACATGGAGAACCATTAGTTTCTTTTACGAGGGATTGTCTTCACAATTAAAACAATTTATAGAGACTATGTGCAATGGTCTATTTCTGGAAAAGCAACCCGATGAGGCATGGGACTATTTAGACTCTCTCGCAGAGACTGCACAATTATGGGATATAGGGGATAGAGTGAATAAACCTTTGCCTAAGCCTACTAGCATTCCACACGGGGGCCTTTACAACCTTAATACTCAGGATGATATTCAAGCTAAAATGGCAGCCCTTACTAGGAAGGTAGAGGAAATTGAACTTAGAAGGATTGAACCCGTCAAGACCGTAGAACATAACAGCGAGTGTTGTAGGATTTGCGAGATGCCTGGCCATCTCATCACTGATTGCCCCACAATACCCGCATTCAAGGAAGTCTTGCACGATCAGGCCAATGTTATGAATACCTATCAAAAATCTTTCAATAATCCTTTTTCGGGTACTTACAACCCTGGATGGAAGAACCATCCAAATTTCAGGTGGAGGAATGACCAACCTCAACAAGTATATAACCCAACTCCTCCACCTCCGCACCCTCATTATGCACATGCACCCCCTCAAAAATCCAGTCTCGAAGAAACTTTGCAATCTTTCATGTAAGGTCAAGCTAAAATCAATGATGAATTAAGAAATCAACTGACAACGCTGACCACTGCTTTAAGTGCTCAAGAGAAGGGTAAGCTACCAGCTCAACCACAACCTAACCCTCAAGTCTACGGCGGTAGCAATGCATCATCTTCAACTTTGCATAAAGAGCACGCAAAGAGTATAATAACATTGCGAAGTGGAAAGATTATTGACCGACCAGTCCCAGAACAAACTCAAGCCATACCTGATTCTGACCCTTTAAAGACAAAAGAAAAGGATAACGAAGAAACTGAAGCACCAACATCTACTGAAAAAATTAAATGTCCTTTTCCTGCACCATTTCCACAAAGATTAAAGCCCTTGCAAAAGCTTGAACCAAACTCTGAAATTCTTGAGCTTTTTAAGCAAGTAAAAATCAATGTACCTCTTCTTGATGCAATCAAACAAGTGCCTTCATATGCAAAATTTTTAAAAGATTTGTGCACTGTCAAGCGTCGTTTAAATGTCAAGAAGAAGGCATTTCTGGCTGAAAATGTGAGTGCAATTTTACAGCATAACATTCTTCCTAAATATAAGGATCCAGGTTGCCCAACTATCTCGTGCATCATTGGCAATTTTAGGATTGAGCGAGCATTGCTAGATTTAGGAGCGAGTGTGAACTTGTTGCCATATACGGTATATGAGCAACTCGGTTTAGGTGAGTTGAAGCCAACAACTGTCACCTTACAATTAGCTGACAGGTCAGTGAAGGTCCCTAGAGAAATTATCGAAGATGTGTTGGTCCAAGTAGACAAGTTCTATTTTCCTGTTGACTTTATCGTACTGGACACACATCCGGCTTCCAATTCACCATCTCAGATTCCAGTCATCTTAGGACGCCCATTCCTTGCAACTTCTAATGCATTGATCAATTGTAGGAATGGTGTCATGAAGCTTTCTTTTGGCAATATGACTTTGGAACTGAACGTCTTTAGTATAGGCAAACAACCCAGTGATCATGAAGAAAGTAAAGAAGTTGAATGGGTTGAAACCATTGCGGAAGAATATCTGTTAAAAGAAACATTTACTGAACGGCCGACAATGGTTTGATAGATTGGTGTTCTGAAGGTACTACTGATGATACGGTCCCACCTACTTTAGATAACTCAGATGTCATGATGGTCAATGGGTGGAGACCGAGAATAGAGGAATTTGAACATTTGCCATCTCGAGAAGCAAAGATAGTACCATCCCATGAACAAGCACCTAAGCTCGAGTTGAAACCTTTACCGAAGGAACTCAAGTATGCCTTTCTTGGATCCGATGACACTTTTCCTATAATCATCTCATCTGATCTTGATCATGCCCAAGAAAAAAAATTACTTGGTGTTCTAAAGAATCATAGAGGAGCTTTAGGGTGGTCTATTGCAGACTTGAAGGGGATTAGCCCTTTAATTTGCACGCACCGGATATATTTGGAGGACAATGCCAAAACCACAAGGCAAATGCAACGCAGGTTGAATCCTACGATGAGAGATGTGGTTAAAGCAGAAGTCCTCAAGTTGCTTGACGTGGGTATTATTTACCCAATTTTTGATAGCAAGTGGGTAAGTCCTACTCAAGTCGTGCCCAAAAAAGCAGGTCTGACGGTAGTCAAAAATGAGCAGGGTGAGTTAGTCCCGACTCGTGTCTCCACGAGTTGGCGCATGTGTGTTGACTATCGAAAATTGAATTTGGTCACTAGGAAAGATCACTTTCCCTTACCTTTCCTAGACCAAGTTTTGGAAAGAGTTGCAGGACATAATTTTTATTGTTTTCTCGATGGCTATTCCGAATACTACCAAATCGAGATTTCACCAGAAGATCAAGAGAAGACTACTTTCACTTGTCCTTTTGGTACATTCGCTTTCCGTCGGATGCCGTTCGGGTTATGTAATGCACCTGCAACATTTCAAAGATGCATGCTCAGTATTTTTGAAGACATGAACGAGAAGTTTTTGGAAGTGTTCATGGATGATTTTTCTATTTTTGGCGATTCTTTTGATGATTGTTTACTACATTTACAAGCTGTCTTAGCTCGGTGTATAGAAAAGAACCTGATACTGAATTGGGAGAAATGCCACTTCATGGTGCCAAAGGAAATTGTCCTAGGACATATTGTTTCATCGAAGGGCATGGAAGTTGATAGAGCTAAGATTGACTTAATCGCCAAGCTACCTGCACCCAAGACGGTTAGAGATGTTAGATCATTTTTGGGTCATGCCGGATTTTATAGGAGGTTCATCAAGGACTTTAGTGTCATAGCCCGACCATTATGTAACCTCCTATCCCTTGATACACCGTTCAATTGGACTGAAACCTGTCAAGAGGCATTCGAAAAGTTGAAGTCTATGCTTAGCACTGCACCCATCGTGCGACCATCCGATTGGTCATTACCTTTTGAGATCATGTGCGATGCTAGTGACTATGCGATAGGAGCTGTCCTAGGACAACGCAAGGATAATAAGCCATATGTCATTTACTATGCAAGCAAAACTTTAAATGATGCTCAAATGAATTACACCACCACCGAAAAGGAATTGCTTGCAGTAGTATTTGCATTAAACAAATTTCGCTCTTATATCCTTGGTGCTCCTATTGTTATCTTTACGGATCATGCAGCGCTAAAATATTTACTAGATAAGAAAGAGGCTAAACCACGCTTAATATGATGGATTCTTTTACTCCAAGAATTTGACATCACTATCAAAGATAAAAAGGGAGTAGAGAATGTGGTTGCTGACCATTTATCACGGCTAGTTTTTAATGATTCGGTGCCACAGTTGCCCATCAAGGACTCGTTTCCTGAAGAGCAATTGTTTGCACTTTCTACTATGCCATGGTATGCTGATATTGTAAACTTTCTTGTCACTAACCGGATGCCGGAGCATTGGGGATCGAATGATAAGAATAATTTCTTGCGTGAAGTAAGAAATTATTATTATGATGCTCCTTATTTGTTCAAGTATTGCAATGATCAAATCTTTAGAAGATGCATTCCGGAACATGAGATACAAAGTGTACTCTCTTTTTGTCATGCCAGTGCTTGTGGAGGACACTTTGCATCTAAGAAAACGGCAGCTAAGGTGTTGCAATGTGGTTTTTATTGGCCTACACTATTTAAAGATGCCCACGAGTTCTGTAGGACATGTGACCCATGTCAGCGTGTTGGAAGTCTAACTCGTAGGCAAATGATGCCTCTTCAATCCATTACTGCTATTGAAATTTTTGACATGTGGGGTATTGATTTCATGGGTCCGTTTCCACCATCTTTTGGCCATGAGTATATTTTAGTTGGTGTTGAGTATGTGTCAAAATGGTTAGAAGCTGTTGCCTGTAGAACTAATGATCACAAACCTGTTTTGAAATTTCTAAAAGAAAATATTTTTTCACGATTTGGGATGCCCAAGGCTATAATTAGTGATGGGGGAAAACATTTCTGTAATAAGCCTTTTGAGATTCTATTGCAAAAGTACGGTATCACTCATAGAATTGCAACTCCTTATCACCCGCAGACTAGTGGCCAAGTAGAGTTAGCCAATCGGGAAATTAAACGAATTTTAGAGAAAACGGTGAATCCATCACGCAAAGACTGGCCTTTAAAACTTTCTGACGCATTGTGGGCTTACCGTACTGCTTATAAAAC
The DNA here is from genome assembly GCF_009389715.1 of Phoenix dactylifera. Taxonomy (NCBI): domain Eukaryota; kingdom Viridiplantae; phylum Streptophyta; class Magnoliopsida; order Arecales; family Arecaceae; genus Phoenix; species Phoenix dactylifera. The sequence goes on along the minus strand of NW_024067830.1, from coordinate 233,766 downwards.
TATTCTTGGTATGTCCCCGTATCGGCTAGTCTATGGAAAAGCATGTCATCTACCTGTTGAAATAGAGCATAAATCGTATTGGGCCATTAGAAAATTAAACTTTGAACTGTCAGATGCTGGTTTCGCTAGAAAATTACAATTAAGTGAATTGAATGAAATTCGTCGGGATGCGTATGACAATGCTAGACTTTGTAAAGAACGAATGAAAATTAGGCATGATAACTCAATTCTAAGAAAATCTTTTGAGCCTGCACAAAAAGTTCTTTTGTATGACTCTCGCTTACATCTATTTCCTGAAAAATTACGATCAAGATGGACAGGTCCTTTCATTGTAAAAACTGTTTTTCCACACGGGGCAGTTGAAATTGAGAATCCACAGGATGGTCAAATTTTTAAGGTAAATGGACACAGATTAAAACCTTTTCTTGAAAATTTTGCAGATGAAGAGGACTCCTTTTCCTTGGGGGAGCCTTCTTATGACTGAACATGAAGGCCAAGGTATGTGTATATTAGTTAGAATTATTATTTTTTTCTTTTATTTCTAGTTTTCTTCTTATTTTGTAGGTCTTCTTTTCTGAAAATCAACAGCTCAAGGTATTCTTCTTCTCTCTATTATTTTCTCTATTGTCTCTCATATATAGTTTTCTTGTATTTTTTACATTGAGGACAATGCAATGTTTAAGTTGGGGGAGGGAAATATTTTGATCAAAAAAAAAAAAAAACTTGTTTTTGCATTTGATTTATTCTATTACTTTCTTTTCTGAGCAAATGCACATGTATTTTCATATTGAGTGTGTACAACTATTAAGGCAAGGAACACATGCATACTATGACTGATCAGAGACCTATTATTAGATCCCCACACGTGTACTTAATGACAATAGGAAGGCCTCAGGAGTTCATATTTGTTAACTGCATTTTTGTTAGCCTTATCCATAAAAGAAGTATGAGTATCATTGTTTGTACCATAAGGTTCAGGATTTGGTTTTCACATAAAGATAGAGGTTGAATATCCCGACTAGATTACTTAGGTGCCTTATGATCCGACTTTGGTTGACCTATAGTCACGATGCAGTCACATATATAATAAAAATATATATATGGTTCAGTCTATCATTTCTTTTCTTGCATAATTATTATTCAAAAAAAAAATTATACTTATGATGACAAGTCTGGCCTCGTGGCGTAGTCTGGTTCGAGTAATTAAGTCCGAGGGGTGTTTCACCTAATGTCTTGAGCCAACTGGATCGGGGGTCATTGACTGAAAGCTCGCTACATGGACCTTATTAGAGCCTAATGGGGTTGGATAGCTGTAGTTGTCATGTGTATTGAAAAAAATAAAATAAAATAAAAATAAGCATGAATGAGTTGGTTAGGCTGAACCTAGTGACATGTGGTAATGGCTGGTTTGACTCCATTGTATTGGACCTCTGTGTACCCGGGTTGTTTAGTTGAGATTGATAGCTCTTTCTTTACATGCGAACCATTCTTGACAAATTTAGACAACATGTGATATTCTGAAAATTTGATGGATCAGGTTCTAATAAATTGTAGAAAATACTTTTGAACCTGAGTAGTGCACCTAAAACTCAGGAGGTGCCCTGTTGTGGTGGAGGTATTAGTACTCTGAGAAAGTCATGCGATTTGATGCACACTACACTTTTATATTTCCTTGCTTTGACAGTTGCCATACTTGAAAATATATATCGATTAATTATATGTGTATTAGCTTAGAATTTATTTCACATTTTTTTATTATGATCTCATGTCATGTTATATCATGTATGATGTTTGTGGGTAGCATCCCTGAAAATCCTCACGAGACAACACTCGTCCACTAGGGTAACCTAGGGGTTTAACGGCTTGTTGCACGTGCTAAGTGCAATCGTGATTCCTACGAAAGTGAGTACTTATCTTAATTTTATGCAATTAGTTCTAATAAAATATCAAAGGTTAAACCACACCTTTTGTACTCTCATTTTATTATTTGCTCGTTAATTGCTAGAGACTAGCAATAAGCTAGTTGGGGGGTGTGATGAGAGCACAAAAGTGCGATCTACACATCACTTAAATTAGTATTATTGCCAACAAATAATGATAGAAGTGTTGTATTAATATTATATTTTTGTGGGGTGCAGGTGATCGGAAATCAAAGTTAAAATGCACATTGGGTTCAAAAAGATGCATCATAGTAGGTGACTAGTCAACCACATGGGGTCAGTCCCAGTTGCACACTAGAAGGAGCATTATCCGACTAGGTGCAGCCACATCCAACGATCAAGCTCAGCCATCTAGGTTCATCACCCATGAGTCCAAGGCCACAGCATCCCAGCATTCCAAGCTTCCTTCAATGTCCACACGTCTTTGCCTCCCAGCTTAGTGACCGTGATCCCAGGACCCGTGAAGCTTCCACGTTCGCATCCCAGCATTCATCAGCACACGAACGCACACCTCTTCCCAGCAGAATTTCCAGCCGCATCTCAACTTCCATGAGCCCGTGTGCGATTTTCCAGCATTCCTTCCGATCCACCATCTACCTCTTCCGGATTAGCAATCAACCCGTCTGAGTCTATGATCCCAGCTCTGTGATCAAGCTCTTAGCCGTCCGTGAAGCTTCCTTCACGCGTCTCAGCTTCCTTCACGCGTCCGGAGATACCGCTGCCAGCCGGGATGTATGCTTCGAACGACCACCCAACCTCCCGTGCGTCCACGAAATCCCAGCATTTCCGCATCCTTTCTCAGCAAAGATCCGACTTCATCCCAGCATCCAACGCATCTCAGAGCCCCCAGCCATCTGCGTGTGATCAGCTCCCAGCGCCCTGTGATCATCCCGTCCGCTTCTCCCGCGATTCCGCTTCATCCATCCGTGCATCCCATCATCCCAGCCGTCCGTGTCACGCTCATCTCCACGTATCCCGTAGGATCAGGGATCGATCTCAGCTGGTCTTCACCGTGTGCGCGAAAGGGGGGGAAGGGAGCGGGTTATCTAGGCCATTCGGAAGAAACAGGGGGGGCGATCCCTCATTCGAAAACAAGTCCCCATTCAAAGAAAAAAACAGAGAGAGGAAACAGGGGAGGCCCTGTTTCCGAAAAGAAAAGAGAAAAAAAAAAAGAAGAAAGAAAATGAAAGGGGGATTAATGTGTGAAATGGAAGGCTAAAGTCCTAGGGAGGGCGATGGAGGAACCTTTGATGTATTGCTCTTTGAAGTAAACTCTAAACTTTTGCTTTCAATGATTTATATTTATTGACATGTTCTTGATCCATGCGTAGTTATTTCGTAGATAGATCTTTAATGGATTATGATTATTGATATATGGATTGCTTTAGTATTTGATTCGTCATAGACGTAGAAAGCACGATGAATGCTTAGAAATTGAGTTCATATGTTCATGAAACATATACCATGATTAGATCTATCCTACATTTAATCTTTAATTAAGAACCATAGAGTTTATTCCTTGGATGCAATATCATCAAGGGGGATTCCAGATCCCTACCATTTTTATTTCATTGAATTGTGTTTATTATTCTCTGCATTTAATTTCTGAAAATTAAAACATCATTTTAATCCACAAATTTATTTAATTAATTAATCTAAAAATTACGCTAATAATCTATAAATTTCGTTTCCTGAGGATTCGACCTCGGACTCCCGAGATTTTACTACTTGTGCGATTCTCCTGCACTTGGGAGAACAATTTTATTTTTGCATCAATTGATTATAACCCTATTTGATTTTGATGAGCTCAAAGCATTTGAGTATATCTTATGTTTACTAATGAATTCAATCTAGTGTTTCAGTGAAATTCTTGTAAATTTATGGTTAAGTGTCTCTAGATTTGGTTCAAGACATTTTGGATAAGTTAAAAAGTCAATTTGAACCAAAGTCTGAGACTCGAGTCGACTCCGGGAGATTACGAGTCGACTCCAAGCATATCAGAAACACTGGCACAGGCTCGAGTCGACTCCTGTACATTACGAGTCGACTCCGACTGAGAACAGACAGACAGACAGAAAGATCCAACTCAAAACCTGTCAACGAGTCGACTCCGATACTGCCGAGTCGACTCCAGGGTAGTACGAGTCGACTCCAGGGAGTTACAGACAGAAAGACAGAGAAGTTATTTTGGACCCTGAGAGCCGAGTCGACTCTTGAGGAACTCGAGTCGACTCCGATGGTTAGCAGGTCGACTCCAAAGGAAGCAAGAGTCGACTTCCAGTGTGATACAAGGCAAAAGTCAGAGAGCAACTTTCGGACACTGAGAGCCAAGTCGACTCCCGCAAAGTTCGAGTCGACTCCAAGGCAGCGCTACCTCAAAAAGACAGAAGACTGCTTTTCGGATACTGAGAGCCGAGTCGACTCCGAAACAGTTCGAGTCGACTCCAGGACGGCACGAGTCAAAAGACAGAAGATCGGGAGTTCGGACTCTGAGCGGCGAGTCGACTCCCAGAATTTCCGAGTCGACTCGAGTGAGCAAACTTGAAGAATGCATCCCTGGATTTCTTACATCGAGTCGTCTCCAAAAGTGCCAGGTCAGCTCCAGACTTTGGGGAGTCGACTCCGGGTTAAATCGAGTCGACTCCCAGTCGAGAAGAGCAATTTAATTCAAATCCGGAACAGTTGCCGAGTCGACTCCAAAAAAGCATGAGTCGACTCCTGCTGCAGCCGAGTCGACTCCAGATCGCGCGAGTCGACTCCGATCCCAACGGAAACATTGTCAGGATGTGCAGAATGTGCAGAACGGCTAGAAGATTGTGTCTAACGGCTAGTTTCCGTGGGGAATGGCTTAAATAGCCACAGAGAACTGTAGCAAGGTAGAGAAGCGTCATTCCATTCAAAGAAAATAAGAAATCTTCATCTACCAAAGGATTTCAAAGAAAAAGAAGGAAGAGGGCCATTAACTCCATTCAACCAACTCTTCCCTGCATTAAAGAAGTCTCCTTCAGTCTTCAAGTCTTCAAGACATTCAAGAGGAGACCCCGAGTTCCAGAAGCCCTCCCTTACATCTTCATAAATTTGTTTGAGGGCTCTTAACTTCTCTCTTATTTATATCGCTGTATATCTGCTTGTTTAGAAGCTTTATTTTTCTGTTTGTCTTTGTTCAAACCGTTTGTTCCTTACTTGATTCAATCAGGGGATTGAATCAAGGGTGTAAAGGTTTGTTGGTGAGCCTAGGTTGAAACCAACGTGTAAAGGGTTTGATTGTGATCCCGAGAAAACAATCGGGTGGTTCTAGTCGGTGAGCCTGGAAAAACCGACCGAGTTCGTTGTGATCTCGTAAAACAACAAGTTAGGTTGTGAGCTTGTAAAACAACCGGCTGTAATCCGAGGGGTTATAGTGAATTCCCAAGTGAGGCTTGAGGAGTGGATGTAGGAGCAAGGGTTAGCTCCGAACCACTATAAATTTCTTGTGTTTGTGATTGCTTTGTTGTCTCTTATCTTTATTTCATTTACTGCACATAGCATCTAATTAATCAACTTGCACAAAGTATTAATTGGTTATCCACAAACATTTTAATTGTAATAATTATTTTAAAACCCAATTCACCCCCCCTCTTGGGTTGTCTATCTGGGCAACAAGTGGTATCAGAGCCGGAACTCTATTACCCAAAGAGTAAAAGATCAAAATGACAACCCCATTTGAATCTTCTCATATTGAGGGCTAGTCCACCCATAGACCTCCATTCTTTAATGGATCGACTACTCATATTGGAAGGCTAGGATGAGAATATTTATCCAAGCCCAAGACTATGAGATGTGGACCACCATTCTAAATGGACCATACATCCCATCCATTTATGTAGAGGGTGTCACTGTACCCAAGCTTGAAAAGGATTGGGATGACAATGACATAAGGAAGGCACAATTAAATGCCAAAGCAATGAATGTGCTTTATTGTGCATTAGATAGAAATGAATTCAATAGAGTCTCTACTTGCATTTCTGCAAAAGAGATTTGGGATAGACTTGAAGTGACCCACGAGGGCACAAATCAAGTAAAAGAATCCAAAATAAATATATTAGTTCATAAGTATGAATTATTCAAGATGGATTCTAATGAAACAATCACTTGCATGTTCACTAGATTTACTGACATTGTCAATAGCCTAAAAAGCCTTGGCAAAAATTATACTAACAGTGAGCTTATTAAGAAGATTCTTCGTTGTCTACCAAGGTCATGGGAAGCCAAGGTGACGGCAATCCAAGAAGCCAAGGATTTAAATAAGCTGCCACTAGAGGAGCTACTTGGATCCCTCATGACACATGAGCTAACGATGAAACAACACAATGAAGAAGAGTCCTCTCACAAGAGAAAGGTAATAGCACTTAAATCTGTTTCTACTAACAAAGATTTGTCTTGCAGCAGTAGCAGTGAAGAGGAAGACAATGAGGGAGATGATGATGAGGCTCTCCTTGTAAGAAAATTCCGTAGATTCATCAACCGGAAGAAGTCCTCACATCAAAGGAGAGGCCCCTCAAGTTCCTATCACATAGATAAAGGTAAGAAAAGGGAAAATGAGGGGATCGGATGTTATGAGTGTAAGAAGCCGGGGCATTTCAGAGCTGAGTGTCCTTTGCTGAAGAAGGGGAGCAAGTACAAGAAAAAGAAAGTCCTCGTCTCCACCCTATCGGACTCCGATACATCATCATCATCATCGGATGAGGAACAAGAAGAAAAGGCCAACCTATGTTTTATGGCTAACGACAATGAGGTAACATCCGGAACACATTTAGACTTTACTTTCGATGAATTATATGATGCTTTTAATGAATTAATGGACGAGTATAAGACAATAAACCTTAAAAACAAAGAATTGAAACTAACTAACCAAACTCACCTCCGTAAGTATGAAACATTAGTTAAGAATAAAGATGTTATTATTAAAGAAAATTCAGAACTTAAGACAAGCAACCAAATCTTAATTCAAAAGACTAATACCTTAATTAAAGATAACGAAAGGCTGACCAAAGAAATATTAGAACTTAAAAACAATAAACAAATCTTAAAAGAGAGTCTCACAAAAGATCTAAATGGACTAAAAACAGAAAAAAAAAAAAAATTGGCACTAGAACTTGAAAAGTACAAGCCTTTTGTAGAAAAATTTACATATAGCTCAGAAAAATTAGAAATGATACTTAATAGTCAACGAGCTGTGTTCAATATAGCTGGTTTAGGGTATAAACCTAAAAATAAGCAAAAACTCCTTAGTAATTTCTTTGTTAAAGCAGGGAAAAGCAAAACTAAGAAAATAACATGTTTTTGCTGTGGAACATTAGGACATAAAGCAAATGTGTGTGATTATAGAAAAAAAAAAACTAAGAGAAAAATTAAAAGGGTTTGGGTTCCAAAAGGAACCAACATTACTAACCATGAAGGACCCAAGAAAACTTGGGTACCTAAAGTCCAATGGATCTAAAGTCCCATCGTAGGTCTCCAAAAGACAGAAGATCGGGAGTTCGGACTCTGAGCGGCGAGTCGACTCCCAGAATTTCCGAGTCGACTCGAGTGAGCAAACTTGAAGAATGCATCCCTGGATTTCTTACATCGAGTCGTCTCCAAAAGTGCCAGGTCAGCTCCAGACTTTGGGGAGTCGACTCCGGGTTAAATCGAGTCGACTCCCAGTCGAGAAGAGCAATTTAATTCAAATCCGGAACAGTTGCCGAGCCGACTCCAAAAAAGCATGAGTCGACTCCTGCTGCAGCCGAGTCGACTCCAGATCGCGCGAGTCGACTCCGATCCCAACGGAAACATTGTCAGGATGTGCAGAATGTGCAGAACGGCTAGAAGATTGTGTCTAACGGCTAGTTTCCGTGGGGAATGGCTTAAATAGCCACAGAGAACTGTAGCAAGGTAGAGAAGCGTCATTCCATTCAAAGAAAATAAGAAATCTTCATCTACCAAAGGATTTCAAAGAAAAAGAAGGAAGAGGGCCATTAACTCCATTCAACCAACTCTTCCCTGCATTAAAGAAGTCTCCTTCAGTCTTCAAGTCTTCAAGACATTCAAGAGGAGACCCCGAGTTCCAGAAGCCCTCCCTTACATCTTCATAAATTTGTTTGAGGGCTCTTAACTTCTCTCTTATTTATATCGCTGTATATCTGCTTGTTTAGAAGCTTTATTTTTCTGTTTGTCTTTGTTCAAACCGTTTGTTCCTTACTTGATTCAATCAGGGGATTGAATCAAGGGTGTAAAGGTTTGTTGGTGAGCCTAGGTTGAAACCAACGTGTAAAGGGTTTGATTGTGATCCCGAGAAAACAATCGGGTGGTTCTAGTCGGTGAGCCTGGGAAAACCGACCGAGTTCGTTGTGATCTCGTAAAACAACAAGTTAGGTTGTGAGCTTGTAAAACAACCGGCTGTAATCCGAGGGGTTATAGTGAATTCCCAAGTGAGGCTTGAGGAGTGGATGTAGGAGCAAGGGTTAGCTCCGAACCACTATAAATTTCTTGTGTTTGTGATTGCTTTGTTGTCTCTTATCTTTATTTCATTTACTGCACATAGCATCTAATTAATCAACTTGCACAAAGTATTAATTGGTTATCCACAAACATTTTAATTGTAATAATTATTTTAAAACCCAATTCACCCCCCCTCTTGGATTGTCTATCTGGGCAACAAGTGGTATCAGAGCCGGAACTCTATTACCCAAAGAGTAAAAGATCAAAATGACAACCCCATTTGAATCTTCTCACATTGAGGGCTAGTCCACCCATAGACCTCCATTCTTTAATGGGTCGACTACTCATATTGGAAGGCTAGGATGAGAATATTTATCCAAGCCCAAGACTATGAGATGTGGACCACCATTCTAAATGGACCATACATCCCATCCATTTATGTAGAGGGTGTCACTGTACCCAAGCTTGAAAAGGATTGGGATGACAATGACATAAGGAAGGCACAATTAAATGCCAAAGCAATGAATGTGCTTTATTGTGCATTAGATAGAAATGAATTCAATAGAGTCTCTACTTGCATTTCTGCAAAAGAGATTTGGGATAGACTTGAAGTGACCCACGAGGGCACAAATCAAGTAAAAGAATCCAAAATAAATATATTAGTTCATAAGTATGAATTATTCAAGATGGATTCTAATGAAACAATCACTTGCATGTTCACTAGATTTACTGACATTGTCAATAGCCTAAAAAGCCTTGGCAAAAATTATACTAACAGTGAGCTTATTAAGAAGATTCTTCGTTGTCTACCAAGGTCATGGGAAGCCAAGGTGACGGCAATCCAAGAAGCCAAGGATTTAAATAAGCTGCCACTAGAGGAGCTACTTGGATCCCTCATGACACATGAGCTAACGATGAAACAACACAATGAAGAAGAGTCCTCTCACAAGAGAAAGGTAATAGCACTTAAATCTGTTTCTACTAACAAAGATTTGTCTTGCAGCAGTAGCAGTGAAGAGGAAGACAATGAGGGAGATGATGATGAGGCTCTCCTTGTAAGAAAATTCCGTAGATTCATCAACCGGAAGAAGTCCTCACATCAAAGGAGAGGCCCCTCAAGTTCCTATCACATAGATAAAGGTAAGAAAAGGGAAAATGAGGGGATCGGATGTTATGAGTGTAAGAAGCCGGGGCATTTCAGAGCTGAGTGTCCTTTGCTGAAGAAGGGGAGCAAGTACAAGAAAAAGAAAGTCCTCGTCTCCACCCTATCGGACTCCGATACATCATCATCATCATCGGATGAGGAACAAGAAGAAAAGGCCAACCTATGTTTTATGGCTAACGACAATGAGGTAACATCCGGAACACATTTAGACTTTACTTTCGATGAATTATATGATGCTTTTAATGAATTAATGGACGAGTATAAGACAATAAACCTTAAAAACAAAGAATTGAAACTAACTAACCAAACTCACCTCCGTAAGTATGAAACATTAGTTAAGAATAAAGATGTTATTATTAAAGAAAATTCAGAACTTAAGACAAGCAACCAAATCTTAATTCAAAAGACTAATACCTTAATTAAAGATAACGAAAGGCTGACCAAAGAAATATTAGAACTTAAAAACAATAAACAAATCTTAAAAGAGAGTCTCACAAAAGATCTAAATGGACTAAAAACAGAAAAAAAAAAAAATTGGCACTAGAACTTGAAAAGTCCAAGCCTTTTGTAGAAAAATTTACATATAGCTCAGAAAAATTAGAAATGATACTTAATAGTCAACGAGCTGTGTTCAATATAGCTGGTTTAGGGTATAAACCTAAAAATAAGCAAAAACTCCTTAGTAATTTCTTTGTTAAAGCAGAGAAAAGCAAAACTAAGAAAATAACATGTTTTTGCTGTGGAACATTAGGACATAAAGCAAATGCGTGTGATTATAGAAAAGAAAAAACTAAGAGAAAAATTAAAAGGGTTTGGGTTCCAAAAGGAACCAACATTACTAACCATGAAGGACCCAAGAAAACTTGGGTACCTAAAATTGTATGATTTGCTTGTGTAGGAGTGTCTTGCAGCCAAGGTCGACAAAAATTGTTGGTACTTGGATAGTGGCTGCTCAAGACACATGACGGGTGACAAAGACCAATTCTTCACCCTTGAGCCTAAGAAGGGAGGTGCTGTGACATTTGGAGACAATAACCAAGGTCACATCATTGGTATAGGTAAAGTACAAATCACCCCTTCAACCTTTATTGATAATGTTAGATATGTTGATGGTCTAAAGCATAATCTGCTTAGCATTAGTCAATTGTGTGATAGAGGTTTTGATGTTTTGTTCAAACTATCTTTATGCATCATAACCAACTCAAATGACAACAGTTTAGTTTTTAAAGGAATAAGACGTGGGAATGTGTATGTAGTAGACCTTGAGGATCTTGCCAAACATAACCCATGTTTAGTTGTTAATGAAACTAAGGATAATGATGCTAGTTGGTTATGGCACCGTAAGTTAGGTCATGCAAGTATGGACACAATATCAAAACTAGTTAAAAGAGATTCCGTGATAGGTTTGCCAAAACTAAAGTTTGAAAAGAATAAAATATGTGAAGCTTGTCAATATGGCAAACAATCAAGGAACTCCTTTAAATCCATAAATTGTGTCTCTACCTCTAGACCTCTAGAACTACTACACATGGATCTATTCAGACCAACTAGAACCACAAGTCTAGGAGGAAATAAATATGGTCTAGTTATTGTAGATGACTTTTCTAGATATACTTGGGTCATGTTCTTAGCTCATAAAGATCAAGCTTTTTCAGTTTTTAAGAAATTTCATAAGAAAGTAACAAATGCTAGAGATACTTCAGTCATAGCTATTAGAAGTGACCATGGAACCAAATTTGAAAATCATTTATTTGATGAGTTTTGTAGTAAAAAGGGAATAACTCATAATTTTTCTGCACCTAGGACACCACAACAAAATGGAGTTGTAGAAAGGAAAAATAGAACCCTAGAGGAAATGGCTAGAACCATGCTATGTGAAAGTAACCTCCCTAAGTACTTTTGGGGAGAAGCCATTAATACCTCATGTCATATATTAAATAGAGTTTTATTGAGACCCATTGTAAAGAGAACACCTTATGAACTTTGGAAAAACAGAAAACCAAAAGTAAACTATTTTCATGTCTTTGGATGTAGGTGTTTTGTTCATAATAATGGGAAAGACAATCTAGGTAAATTTGACTCTAAATCTGATGAAGGTGTTAGATGTATGCCCTAGAAGCCAATCTGGCTGACACATTGTTAATTCTAGGGACATAATTTTGAACTTGACTATTTATTATAGAATAAATAAAATGCATCTTTTCATTCATATTATTTATGTGTCTATGAATCGTCCAAAAAATTAATAAGATGATGATGCATATTCTCAAGAGTTGAGAATTTGAGCCATGTATCATTGGTGATAAATTTCTAAATGCTCCTGATCAATGGATCATCACGAGGATGGTAATCGATCCGATCAGTGCACAGATCACTTTCCTTCTGGATGGACGAGACTTGAGTCCACAGTGTAGGGACACTGAAGTGATAGTGCAGGTGCTTGTTAGAGAACAAGGGTACTGAGCGTGACCAAGACAAGAAGTCACTTGGATGTCTATCCACTCGTCAGTGACTTGCTTGATGTTGCAGTAGTATGACTGGTCCTTTGACCTGCGGTGCTTCAGCTACTCACAGTGAGGTTATTGTAGTTTGACTACACGTATACATGGTCTCTAGTCATATGGGTCCTTGTAGTGTAGATTGGCTGCAGTAAGTTCACTGTAGGAGTAGGGTATGCACTTACATGGAATCTATCGACCTTGATAGAAGAGGAGTGATCCTATGTGATTTGTTAGACTGAGTTCTAAGACCTTGGCCAGGGCAGTAATATAAAGTGGAGAAAGAGTTTTCCACTATCGAACTCGAGTCGAATAAATCTTGACATATGACAGACGAAGGGGTTTGACGAGTTATCCATGACCTCCGTCCTGTAGGGATCCACGATAGTAGGACTGTATCACACGATAACTGCACCTAGAGGTTCATCATTCTATTCTACTGGGTAGCCACTACATGCTGCTAGGTATCACTGGTGGATGGTGGGACTCACAGGGATTATCTCGATGATCGATAAACCCTAAAGAGTAGAGTTGGAATCGTTCCAATCCATTGAAAGGAGTTTTCAATGATATTGTGATAGAGATCATAATATATCTCACTACCAGTCAAAGTAGAACCTATGGGGTCACACACACTAGAAGTAATGACCAATCCGATGGTTGAATCGTGATTAGGAATCACAAGTAATCAATTTGATTGATAATAAGTTGAAGAAGGAACAAAGGAAATTGATTAATTGGACTTAAAACAAGAGTCCTACTTGGAGTAGGATTCATAGAGTCCTAATTGGATTAGGACTAGAAATCCTACTTGGACTGGGATTTCTACTTGGACTGGGAATCCTATTTGGAGTAGGACTAGGAGTCCTACTTGGAGTAGGATTCATAGAGTCCTAATTGGATTAGGACAGAAATCCTACTTGGACTGGGATTCCTACTTGGACTGGGAATCCTATTAGGAGTAGGACTAGGATTCCTACTTGGAGTAGAATTTCTATAATCCTAATTAGATTAGGAGTTTTGAATTAAATTTGGATTCCTACTTGGAGTAGGATTCCTAGAGTCCTAATCGGATTAGGACTTCGAATTCAAATTAGAGTCCTAATTGGATTAGGACTAGAATTAAACAAGTCCTAATTGGATTAGGATTTCTTAAGTCCCAATTAATTATTAATCCAATGAATCAAGATGGCTTCTAATTAGATTAGGATTGAAGAGTTCAATTGAGTCATGGTTCATTCAAGTTCTAATTGGATTAGAACTAGTATAGATTGAACCCAATTGATTCATGATTTGGACTAAACCAAATAGGAGCCCTAGATGCTATTTAAGAGGAGGCTTGGGGGCTGACCTAATTGATATGAGAAGCTCTTCCCTTGTGGCCGTACGCCCCCTTTCTCCTCTCCTCTTGGATCAGCCGCAAGCAAGAAAGAAAAAGATCCATGGTGGTCTCCTTCTTCCTCCTTCGTTTGGGATTCAACGCAAGGAAAGGAAAGGCTGCATCTAGCTTTTTGGATCTTCTTCCTTGATCCTTTCATCTTCTTCCTCCTCCCTCTAGCATTCAAGAGTTGAAAGAAAGGGAGGTGATCAGCCATCAAAACCAATCTCTGCAAGGGAGCTAGCACCCCGGGGAGATTAGAGCGATTGGATCGGTCCTCTGCTTCGTGTGGATACCCGTAGAGGCCGGGCACTTGAACGGCTTCAAGCGAACCTTCATCCTAAACCACGAACTTCAGTTTGCGGTGATCATCTACCCGCACAAGGTGAAGATCTGATCTTCCTAAAGTTATTAAAAGGTTTTAATCCTTATCTATCTACGGACGGTTTTGAACAACGTTCATGCGATGAACGGTTGATCCCGCGCATGCCTCTTCCGCTGCATCTGAATTTTTTTAAATTTCAACGGCATGATCGGGGTTTTCTAACAGTGGTATCAGAGCTTAGGCTTCGTAGATTAAGGTAAGGATTAATTATTAGTAGGCTTATTAGATCTAAAAATTGAAAGATTATGCATGCTGAAAAATTTCTGCATGCAGATTTTTTCTAGGGTGCTGATTTTTGCATGCTGATTTTTATATGATAAGATGATGATTCTAATTGCATTGTTAATGAGATTACAAAGTTTAGAATCATAATTAGCATGATCAGCAACCTATGTCATGAGATAATCAGTTAGTTTTCAGATCTGAAAATTATAATTGCTGCATGTGGTGATGATCATAGGATTCAAATCCTTTTGGTATCAAATGTAATGACCTGCGATGTGATCTGTAATGTCATGTAATTTTTCAGATGCTTGCATGCATCTTATTTAATATTTTGAGAGGCCTGCGTGCCTCCTAAAAGAAGATGTAATTTATTATTATTTTTATTTTATATCTGGTTGTATTTCTGTGATGTGATGTACGTCAACGATCAAGTTGAAGACAAGGCATGAGATGAGCAGGGGTCTAAGCGGTTCATGGCGATTGGATCAAGAGTTGGTCAAGGATCGAATCAAGGAGGCTTGGAACCAATTCAAGAGTTGAAGACCAGTTGATCGATTGACGTGCATGTGCTTGTAATACGACCTAACTAGAATCCATGATCATCACCTATTTAAAGTTTAGCTTTAATTATTGCTGCGATTATAACTGCCTGCAATGTGCCGTTTGCATGTGATGTGAATGAGAGTCGGGTAGATAGGTTTACATGTGATGTAGCAAACCCAATTGAGACCTAAATTAAAACCTCCTCAATCAAGTCGAGAGTGAACCAACATGAGCAAGTCATATTAGATTAATTGATCTAATTGGTGTCTAGAAAAGCATGAAAGGTGGTTACTTAATTAGGACCTTACTCTCTGAGTAAGGGGAGCCTCCCACCTGCTTACCTGGCCAATTGTTCGATTACCTCTTATGAAAAGCTCAAGGTTGCAAACACTAAGACCTGATTAACCAATATTAAGTCAATAGGTCTTCCACTGTAGTAGAGCTGCTAAAGCCTTTCTGATGTTGATTTGTCTCGGCTGGATACAGTGGTCAAGTTGCATTGGGGGGCTGGACCTCTCTATGGACATGAGATGTTGTAGGATAAAGGTGGGGTTGGGCACCAATAACTGTTAGGTGAGGACCCAATGACGACTTTATTTCTACGGTTATACGGTGGGTATGACTTAACTAAGAAATGGGACCAATAACTGTTAGGTGAGGTTTTCATGGCTTAGAGACCAAGTTGCACTGCAACATGTTTGAGAAGCATTGTACAAGAGTTATACATTCATCAATTTATGTGTCACCAATAACTGTTAGGTGAGGTGGCATGTAAATCGGTGGGACTGCAGTACCCACTAGAAACCCTAGTCGTGTAGGATTTCCGTTTTCCTACCAGGGGAGTGTGAGGAATTCGAGAAAATAGTGGGAGGTACATTTGTTCTAAAAGACCTTAGAACAGATTAGGATCAAGTACAAAAGTCTAACTAGAATCTTTACTCTCTGAGGATTATAAAGTCAGCTTATAGACTCTTAACTCATATCCTATAGAACAACCGTTTGACCAAACCCAATTATAAAGACTGGCTCAGCAAATTTCAAAAATAATTTTGAATTGTGAGAAATTCGGGTATATGCTAGACCATGGAATCCCCATGTTATCAATCCATCCGATCACTGATCAGCGTAAGACGCTTGTTAAGTGGACGAACAATGACAATAAAGTTAGGTGCTGCACAATGGCATCCATGTCCAATGCATTACAATGCCAGCATGAGAACATGAAGACTGCCAGAGACATATTAAATCACCTGCAAGAGTTGTGTGGTGATCAGAGTCACGCAGCTCGGTTTGAAGTGTCCAAGAAGCTCTTCAAAGCCAAGATGCACGATGGGCAGTCTGTCCATGATCATGGTTTGACCATGATAAAGGACTTTGAGAAGCTTGAGAAGCTTGGCATGACCATGCACAAGGAGTTGCAAACGGATTTGATCCCGCAATCCCTTCCAGTTCCATATGAATAGTTTATAGTAAACTACCATATGAACAAGGTTGTATGCACTAAAATAGAATTGTTAAATAAATTGGTAACTACCTTAGGGACCTTGAAGAAGTTCAAGGGGCATCATTTTCGCTGTCAAGTTGGTTTCTACTTTCAAGAGAGAGTCTATTTGGAAGAAGAAGAAGCCTGCGAAGAAGCAGAAGACTAAGAAAACACCAAGTAAGGAAGTTCCAAGAAAAAGGCCAATTGCAAGAAAAAGTATTTCCATTGCATAATGGGCGGCCATTGGAAGAGGAACTGTCCTACATACATGGGAAGCATAAAGAACATGAAGGGTGACAGACCTTCAGAAGGTTTGTCAGATATGCTCAGGATACTTAGGGACTGTTACCTATTGCTAGCAGAAATTTGATTTCTGTATTTTATTTAGCACAGAAAGATTTTTATTTAAAAATTAAATTGATTCAACATGGTTTTATGATTGACAGACTCTATCACATACATATGGATGTATCTGTGAATATATCTGAACAAACAGTGAATACCATAGGATCTAATAGATCCAAAAATGAGATAAATCTAAAGCATTTGTGGCACCTCAGGCTTGGCCATATAGGAGAAGACAGAATAAACAAATTGGAGAAACATGAGCTTTTGGGCTCATTGACTTCCGAGTCATATTTGATTTGTGAATTCTGCCTTCAAGGAAAGATGGCCAAATTATCCTTTGTAGGACACAGGGAGGTCCACTGAAATACTTACCCTAGTACACACTAATGTGAGTGGCCCATTCAATGTGCAGGCTAGGGGTTGTAATTTTTACTTCATTTTACCGATGATTACTCATGGTATGGATATGTGTATGAGATACAAATATGAAACTTTTGAAAGGTTCAAAAAGCTTAGATATGAAGTAGAAAAATAAGCACAAAAACTCATTAAGGTTCTTCGATCAGATCGAGGAAGTGAATACCTTAATGAAGAGTTCCGTGATTATCTCAAGGAGAATGGTATAGTTTCATAATGGACTCCTCCTGGTACACCTCAGCTCAATGGAGTGTCAGAGAGGAGGAATCGGACTCTATTGATATGGTCCAGTCCATGATGAGCTTCACTGATTTACCCTTGTTTCTTTAGATAGATGCCCTATTTTCAGCTATTTACTTGTTGAATAGAGTTCCCTCTAAATCCGTTCCTACCACTCCGTATGAGATATAGCATGGTAAGAAACCAAGTCTTGGTCATCTCAAGATTTGGGGATGTCCGGCCCACGTCAAGAGACTACAGGCGGACAAACTAGAGGCTAGGACCATAAGTGCTCGTTTTATAGGATATCCTAAAGAGTAATTAGGATACAATTTTTACGTCTCAGAGGAGCACAATGTGTTTGTGAGCCGTCATGCCATCTTCTTGGAAAACCAGTTTATCCTTGATAGAGGCAGTGGGAGGAAAATTGAGCTTGAAGAGAAAGTCTCTGAAAAGCAATGAGTCATGGATCCTATCGAACCCATTAATACAGAGCCAGTACACGATGTCCCTCAACCACCTCGCAGATCAAGTAGGGTCTCCCATCCTCCCGATAGATACTTAGGTATACTAGAAGAGGATACCGAGAAAATGTTCCTAGTGGGAGATAGGGATCACACGCAGGATCCCAAAACCTACGACGAGGCGATATCTGATATCGATTCCGAAAAATGGTTGGAAGCTATGAAGTCAGAGTTAGACTCCATGCATTCCAACCAAGTCTGGACCTTAGTAGATCCACCACAAGGTATTGTACCTATTGGATGCAAATGGATCTACAAAAGGAAGATAGGTTTGGATGGAGAAGTAGAGACCTATAAGGCAAGGCTTGTGGCGAAAGGGTATAGTCAGCGCGAGGGCATTGACTATCAGGAGACCTTTTCACCTGTAGCCATGCTGAAATCCATCCGAACATAGCTTGCCATTGCAGCATTTCATGATTATGAAATCTGGCAGATGGATGTGAAAACTGCTTTCCTGAATGGATATCTTGATGAAGACATCTATATGGAACAGCCTTTGGGTTTCACTTCCAGTGATGGAGATCACAAGGTCTGCAAGCTGCAAAGGTCCATCTATGGACTAAAGCAAGCATCTCGGAGTTGGAACACTCGTTTCGATGACGCAATCAAAATGTTTGATTTCATCAAAAATGAAGAGGAACCGTGTGTTTACAAAAGGGTTAGTGGGAGTGCTGTCGTATTTCTCGTACTATACGACATCCTCTTGATAGGAAATGATATTCCCATGCTAACCTCGGTCAAGGTCTGGTTGTCAAAAGGTTCTCCATGAAAGACCTTGGGGAAGCATCCTATATTTTGGGAATAAAAGTGTATAGAGATAGATCTAAAAGGATGCTTGGCCTATCACAGAAGATGTACATAGAGGAAGTGCTGAAAAGGTTTAGCATGGAAAACTCTAAAAGGGGTCTCTTACCCCTAAGGCATGGAATTAATCTCTCCAAGAAGATGTGCCCCAACACATCTGAAGAGATTCAACGCATGAGCAAGATCCCCTATGCATCAGCAATAGGGAGCCTCATGTATGCCATGCTATGTACATGACTTGATATAGTACATGCTGTGAATGTCACGAGCATATGTCAATCAGATCCAGGCAAAAAGCACTGGATAGCTGTGAAGAACAGTCTTAAGTACTTGAGAAGAACTAAGGACATGTTCTTGGTCTTTGAGAGAAGATCAGAGTTGAAGGTAGAAGGATGCACACATATTGATGATAGAAAGTCTACATCAGAATATGTGCAATGGTGGTTCAGTAAATTAAAAGAGTTCCAAACAACCGATCATTATAGATTCTACCTTGAAGCTGAATGTTAAGCCGTATCTAAAGGTGTAGTGGAAACCTTCTGGTTAAAAGTTCATTGCAGAGTTAGGTGTAATGTCATTAGATGCCATAACACTTTACTGCGATAACATTGGCACCATAGCACTAGCTATGGAGCCAAGGTCTCATCAGAAGTCCAAACACATGGAGCGGCGCTTCCACCTCATACGCGACTATGTTGAGAAGAAATATGTAGAGGTGCAGAGAGTAGACTCCGCGGATAACGTGGCAGACCCGTTCACTAAGCAGCTAAGTCAGCAAAAGACTGAAGCCCACCTTGAGAAGATGGGGCTTAGATATATGACTGATTGGCTTTAGTGCAAGTGGGAGATTGTTAGATGTATGCCCTAGAAGCCAATCTGGCTGACACATTGTTAATTCTAGGAACATAATTTTGTACTTGACTATTTATTATAGAATAAATAAAAGGCATCTTTTCATTCATATTATTTATGTGTCTATGAATCGTCTAAGAAATTAATAAGATGATGATGCATATTCTCAAGAGTGGAGAATTTGAGCCATGTATCATTGGTGATAAATTTCTAAATGCTCCTGATCAATGGATCATCACGAGGATGGTGATCGATCCGATCAGTGCACAAATCACTTCCTTCTAGATGGACGAGACTTGAGTCCACAGTATAGGGACACTGAAGTGATAGTGCAGGTGCTTGTTAGAGAACAAGGGTACTGAGCGTGACCAAGACAAGAAGTCACTTGGATGTCTATCCACTCGTTAGTGACTTGCTTGATGTTGCAGTAGTATGACTGGTCCTTTGACCTGCGGTGCTTCAGCTACTCACAGTGAGGTTATTGTAGTTTGACTACACGTATACATGGTCTCTAGTCATATGGGTCCTTGTAGTGTAGATTGGCTGCAGTAAGTTCACTGTAGGAGTAGGGTATGCACTTACATGGAATCTATCGACCTTGATAGAAGAGGAGTGATCCTATGTGATTTGTTAGACTGAGTTCTAAGACCTTAGCCAGGGCAGTAATATAAAGTGGAGAAAGAGTTTTCCACTATCGAACTCGAGTCGAATAAATCTTGACATATGACAGACGAAGGAGTTTGACGAGTTATCCATGACCTCCGTCCTGTAGGGATCCACGATAGTAGGACTGTATCACACGATAACTGCACCTAGAGGTTCATCATTCTATTCTACTGGGTAGCCACTACATGCTGCTAGGTGTCACTGGTGGATGGTGGGACTCACAGGGATTATCTCGATGATCGATAAACCCTAAAGAGTAGAGTTGGAATCGTTCCAATCCATTGAAAGGAGTTTTCAATGATATTGTGATAGAGATCATAATATATCTCACTACCAGTCAAAGTAAAACCTATGGGGTCACACACACTAGAAGTAATGACCAATCCGATGGTTGAATCGTGATTAGGAATCACAAGTAATCAATTTGATTGATAATAAGTTGAAGAAGGAACAAAGGGAATTGATTAATTGGACTTAAAATAAGAGTCCTACTTGGAGTAGGATTCATAGAGTCCTAATTGGATTAGGACTAGAAATCCTACTTGGACTGGGATTCCTACTTGGACTGGAAATCCTATTTGGAGTAGGACTAGGAGTCCTACTTGGAGTAGGATTCATAGAGTCCTAATTCGATTAAGACAGGAATCCTACTTGGACTGGGATTCCTACTTGGACTGGGAATCCTATTAGGAGTAGGACTAGGATTCCTACTTGGAGTAGGATTCCTATAATCCTAATTAGATTAGGAGTTTTGAATTAAATTTGGATTCCTACTTGGAGTAGGATTCCTAGAGTCCTAATCGGATTAGGACTTCGAATTCAAATTAGAGTCCTAATTGGATTAGGACTAGAATTAAACAAGTCCTAATTGGATTAGGATTTCTTAAGTCCCAATTAATTATTAATCCAATGAATCAAGATGGCTCCTAATTAGATTAGGATTGAAGAGTTCAATTGAGTCATGGTTCATTCAAGTTCTAATTGGATTAGGACTAGCATAGATTGAACCCAATTGATTCATGATTTGGACTAAACCAAATAGGAGCCCTAGATGCTATTTAAGAGGAGGCTTGGGGGCTGACCTAATTGATATGAGAAGCTCTCCCCTTGTGGCCGTACGCCCCCTTTCTCCTCTCCTCTTGGATCAGCCGCAAGCAAGAAAGAAAAAGATCCATGGTGGTCTCCTTCTTCCTCCTCCGTTTGGGATTCAACGCAAGGAAAGGAAAGGCTGCATCTAGCTTTTTGGATCTTCTTCCTTGATCCTTTCATCTTCTTCCTCCTCCCTCTAGCATTCAAGAGTTGAAAGAAAGGGAGGTGATCAGCCATCAAAACCAATCTCTGCAAGGGAGCTAGCACCCCGGGGAGATTAGAGCGATTGGATCGGTCCTCTGCTTCGTGTGGATACCCGTAGAGGCCGGGCACTTGAACGGCTTCAAGCGAACCTTCATCCTAAATCACGAACTTCAGTTTGCGGTGATCATCTACCCGCACAAGGTGAAGATCTGATCTTCCTAAAGTTATTAAAAGGTTTTAATCCTTTTCTATCTACGGACGGTTTTGAACAACGTTCATGCGATGAACGGTTGATCCCGCGCATGCCTCTTCCGCTGCATCTGAATTTTTTTAAATTTCAGCGGCATGATCGGGGTTTTCTAACAGAAGGTATATTTTTGGGGTATTCTACAACTAGTAAAGCCTATAGAGTTTTTAATAAAAGAACCCTAGTTATAGAAAAATCTATATATGTTGTTTTTGATGATTCTAGTGATATCTCTTCTAGCAAGAGAGTTGATCTTGATGATGATGCTGAAATTCTTGAAGAAAAGATTGATGAGATGACATTACAAGATGATGAACAAAAATTAATTGGAAATGCATCATCAAGCCAAGAGGCTATTGTGGATCATGGGCTGACTAAGGCTTGGAGGTATGCTCATGGGCATCCTAAGGAATTAATTTTAGATGATCCATCTCAACCTGTTAGGACTAGAGCATCTCTTAGGAACTTAAATAACCATCTAGCTTTTGTCTTACATTTTGAACCCAAACACATAGAAGAAGCTGAAAAAGATGTAAATTGGATAAATGCAATGCAAGAAGAACTAAACCAATTTACTAAAAACAAGGTATGGAACCTAGTCGAACGACCCTCTGAATATTCAATTATAGGTACTAAATGGATATATAAAAATAAACTTGATGAAAATGGAATTGTAATTAGGAATAAGGCTAGACTAGTAGCAAAGGGGTATAATCAAGAAGAAGGTATAGATTTTGATGAAACCTTTGCTCCTGTAGCTAGACTTGAGGCAATTAGACTGTTACTAGCATTTGCATGCTCTAAGGATTTCAAATTATTTCAAATGGATGTAAAAAGTGCATTTTTAAATGGGTATATTAATGAGGAGGTGTATGTAGAACAATCTCCTGGTTTTGAAAATCATCAATACCCTAATCATGTGTATAAATTGAACAAAGCACTTTATAGTTTAAAACAAGCACCTAGAGCATGGTATGAAAGACTTAGCAAATTTCTACCAGATCATGAGTTCTCTAGGGGAAATGTAGATACAACACTGTTTCTAAAGAAGAAAAACAAAGATATGTTAGTAGTGCAGATTTATGTTGATGATATTATTTTCGGTGCTACTAACAATCGCCTCTGCGAAGAATTTGCTAACTTGATGCAGAGTGAGTTTGAAATGAGCATGATGGGAGAGCTGAACTATTTCCTCGGGCTTCAAATCAAACAATCTGAAGAAGGGATCTTCATCAATCAAGCTAAATACATCAAGGAGATGCTTAAGAAGTTTGATATGGAGGGAAACAAGTCAATTAGCACACCCATGAGCTCATCATGCAAACTAGACCAAGATGAATCAGGTAAATCTGTAGATCAAAAGATGTATAGAGGTATGATAGGATTATTATATCTCACTGCAAGTAGACCTGATATCATGTTTAGTGTATGCATGTGTGCTAGATATCAGTCTAATCCTAAGGAATCTCATCTAATTGCAGTCAAGAGAATCTTTAAATACCTAATAGGAACAAAAAATATAGGTTTATGGTATTCTAAAGAATCTAGCCTGAACTTAATAGGATACACAGATTCAGACTTTGCTGGTTATAAACTTGATAGAAAAAGCACCAGCGGGTCATGTCAATTCTTAGGAGAAAATTTAATCTCATGGTTTAGCAAGAAATAAAACTCGGTTGCATTATCTACTGCTGAAGCTGAATATGTTGCTGCCGGGAGTTGTTGTGCTCAAATCATGTGGATCAAACAACAACTGGAAGATTATGGAATTAAACAAATATAAAATTCCCATTAATTGTGACAACACAAGTGCTATTAACTTAACTAAGAATCCAATTCAGCACTCAAGAACCAAACACATTGAAATAAGACATCACTTCATAAGAGATCATGTACTGAATGGTGATGTTACACTTCAATTTATTTGCACTGATGATCAACTAGCTGACATCTTCACAAAACCCTTGAGTGAAGAGCGATTTAGTGTGCTTAGGAGAGGATTAGGAGTGATTGATCCATCCTAGTGATGTTCTCCTCTAGTTCATTGATTTTGATGATTAGCTTGTGTTAAAGATAGAGTTTATCATCTATGATCATCAAATCAGATCATAAACTTAGTGATTATCCCTTGTTTGGCACGACAATAACATGATTTTTAGGTGAATGCTAGAGTTCAAGTCGATTCGGATAAGTTTCAGAGTCGGCTCATGAGGGGGAGTCGACTCGCACACAGATGGGAGTCGACTCGAGGTCGATGGCAACATAGGGGGAGTCGACTCGCGCATATTTTGGAGTCGACTCGAGAACAAGTCGACTCGCGACTTACTGGAGTCGACTCGCGGTCGGGAATCCGATGTTTTAACCCTAATCGAAGCGTTTAATCAACACTTCTATTCACCGCCTCCACTGTTCACAAACCCTAGAGCCGTCTCCGACCTCGTCTCCGACCTCCATTAGGTTTTTTCCTTCGAGTTTCTTCCGACTCCTCGTGTCCTTTCCCCCTCTCTAGGTCTAGTATGTCTCGTAAGGTAGTTATCCCGAGCCGAAAGAGGCCCCAACCTGCGAGCGGCACCGAGCGACGGTCAAAGGCTCGGAATGATCCCGTGAGGCCACAACCTCCGGTTCCTTCCCTGCCGAGGCCGGTTCCCTCGCGTCCGTGTGCCGGGAAGGCGGTCTCCACCGGGAGATATGTCAACTTCGACTATCTCTCCCGGGAAGGCTTCACTATAGGGCATAGGTTGAAGGCCTAAGGACTAGAGTTCTTTTGCTCCCTAGATCTCCCCACTTACCCAGGGCTAGTTAGGGAGTTTTATGGGACAGTGTCTAGGGGTAATGGTGGAATACAGGGAACCGTAGCGGGTGTCCCTTTATTCATTTCAGAGGATTTTATAGCACAAATCCTACATCTTCCCCAAGTAGGGGTATTTCCTACTCACCCGGCCGATAGGACTGAGGCCCTTACGGCCATATTAGGGAGTCCACCCCAGTCCCCACTAGATGAGGTGTCCGCTAGTTCACTATCAGTTGAAATGCGGCTCCTCTTGAGTATTATTTCTAGGACCCTGTTTCCTAAGACCGGCCGCTTTGACTTTGTATCCGAGAGGGACCTAGCCCTCATGTATTACATTCTCCAAGATACCCCAATTAACTTCCCTAAGCTGATCTACAAATACCTATGTGAGCCACTAGACAAACCTAAGCTCACCCTTCCATATGGGATGATGTATACCCTGATTTTTAGGGAGTCTGAGATCCCCATTCCTGAGGGGGAACCCTCTCGCGCACTGCGATACACAGATTGCATGGGTGAGGGAACCCTTCACAGGATGGGATTTGATAAGGTAGAGGGAGTCTGGGTCAGAAAATCATCCTCTTCCACACCTACCACTCGACACTCCCCCAGTCCTGATCATGATTCTGACTTTTCCACCTATCCCTCCACCTCAGCACCATCCACCTCAGCCGGACCCTCCTCTTCAGCACCACCCACTCAGCCGATAGAGGTCCGGATCTCTCCTGAGCAGCTCCGGGAGTTGCGGCAGGAGATCGTACGGGAGCTTCGGGACGACCTATTAAGGGAGCTACGAGGTCCAGCCACTGCCCCCTCTTCTGCATTAGTTTCCTCATTATCAGCCGTGACCGAGATGACGGCTCATCTGAGGGAGGAGATCTACAATGTCAGAAGCCTTATACAAGCCCAATTCTCAAACATGAGCGATGTCACAAGCAACACACGAAAGATGCGAGATGACATCCGACACGACATGGGCAGCCAGAGTCAGGGGGCCGAGCGTCTGGCGAATGTGTTGATCGCCAAGTTGGACACACTCCAGGCGAGTCTGACTGAGCTCTCCTCGATCCACAGTAGGGCCACCTCGGCGATCATCACGCAGCTAGGGAACGTCACAGATGGGGTCAGTCTACTTATGGAACAATCAAGACTGGGCAAGGGAGCCACATCCTCCTCGAAGAAACCCTAGCCTGCTTTTTCATTTTGACATGTATTTATTGCTTTACTCTTTGTACCTACATCTACATCAATACAATGAGTAGACAATTTTCTTCAATACTGTGCAAATTTAATTGCTTGTGTGATGTGCTTTCTTCCTTTTTGCTATGATGACAAAAAGGGGGAGAAAATATATTGAATAGACATGTAAAGGGAATCAATGAAAATCAATAAAAAGAAAACTTTTAAAACACACAATAATTTGTTCTTAGTGGATTCGATACCTCGAGGCTCATTATCTCTCTGTTGGGACTCCTAACGGAGTAATCTCCAGAATCTATTCAAGGGATATTCGGAGATTAGTTGAATCATACTCAAGAACAAATTGGCAGATTTTCCCTCAAAAAAAAAACCAAAAATTTAAGTTCAAAAGCTTCAATGCACTAAAAGAAAATTCAGAGAATCAAAACAAAGTTGAATGCATGTGTTGAGGGGGAGAATCTGAAATTTCAGGAAAACAAACTCATTAAACATATATAAGCCAAACAATCGATTGCATGACATGAAGGCTTATATAATTCCAAATGAAAAGGAGGAGCTTTAACCTCAAAATTTACTGTTTCACACCTTTCAGTTTTGGATAAATTAAAATAACTAGACACTTGAATTCATTTTAAAATATTACTATAAATCTCCTTGTTTGTTGAGCAATTCACTTTACATATACTCAATGTTTTGTCATCATCAAAAAGGGGGAGATTGTGGAGTGATTGATTATAACCCTATTTAATTTTGATGAGCTCAAAGCATTTGAGTATATCTTATGTTTACTAATGAATTCAATCTAGTGTTTCAGTGAAATTCTTGTAAATTTATGGTTAAGTGTCTCTAGATTTGGTTCAAGACATTTTGGATAAGTTAAGAAGTCAATTTGAACCAAAGTCTGAGACTCGAGTCGACTCCGGAAGATTACGAGTCGACTCCAAGCATATCAGAAGCACTGGCACAGGCTCGAGTCGACTCCTGTACATTACGAGTCGACTCCGACTGAGAACAGACAGACAGACAGAAAGATCCAACTCAAAATCTGTTAACGAGTCGACTCCTGAAGAGCGCGAGTCGACTCCGATACTGCCGAGTCGACTCCAGGGTAGTACGAGTCGACTCCAGGGAGTTACAGACAGAAAGACAGAAAAGTTATTTTGGACCCTGAGAGCCGAGTCGACTCCTGAGGAACTCGAGTCAACTTCGATGGTTAGCAGGTCGACTCCAAAGGAAGCAAGAGTCGACTCCCAGTGTGATACAAGGCAAAAGTCAGAGAGCAACTTTCGGACACTGAGAGCCGAATCGACTCCCGCAAAGTTCGAGTCGACTCCAAGGCAGCGCTACCTCAAAAAGATAGAAGACTGCTTTTCGGATACTGAGAGCCGAGTCGACTCCGAAACAGTTCGAGTCGACTCCAGGACGGCACGAGTCAAAAGACAGAAGATCGGGAGTTCGGACTCTGAGCGCCGAGTCGACTTCCAGAATTTCCGAGTCGACTCGAGTGAGCAAACTTGAAGAATGCATCCCTGGATTCCTTACATCGAGTCGTCTCCAAAAGTGCCAGGTCAGCTCCAGACTTTGGGGAGTCGACTCCGGGTTAAGTCGAGTCGACTCCCAGTCGAGAAGAGCAATTTAATTCAAATCCGGAACAGTTGCCGAGCCGACTCCAGAAAAGCATGAGTCGACTCCTGCTGCAGCCGAGTCGACTCCAGATCGCGCGAGTCGACTCCGATCCCAACGGAAACATTGTCAGAATGTGCAGAATGTGCAGAACGGCTAGAAGATTGTGTCTAACGGCTAGTTTCCGTGGGGAATGGCTTAAATAGCCACAGAGAACTGTAGCAAGGTAGAGAAGCGTCATTCCATTCAAAGAAAACAAGAAATCTTCATCTACCAAAGGATTTCAAAGAAAAAGAAGGAAGAGGGCCATTAACTCCATTCAACCAACTCTTCCCTGCATTAAAGAAGTCTCCTTCAGTCTTCAAGTCTTCAAGACATTCAAGAGGAGACCCCGAGTTCCAGAAGCCCTCCCTTACATCTTCATAAATTTGTTTGAGGACTCTTAACTTCTCTCTTATTTATATCGTTGTATATCTGCTTGTTTAGAAGCTTTATTTTTCTGTTTGTCTTTGTTCAAACCGTTTGTTCCTTACTTGATTCAATCAGGGGATTGAATCAAGGGTGTAAAGGTTTGTTGGTGAGCCTAGGTTGAAACCAACGTGTAAAGGGTTTGATTGTGATCCCGGAAAAACAATCGGGTGGTTCTAGTCGGTGAGCCTGGGAAAACCGATCGAGTTCGTTGTGATCTCGTAAAACAACAAGTTAGGTTGTGAGCTTGTAAAACAACCGGCTGTAATCCGAGGGGTTATAGTGAATTTCCAAGTGAGGCTTGGGGAGTGGACGTAGGAGCAAGGGTTAGATCCGAACCACTATAAATTTCTTGTGTTTGTGATTGCTTTGTTGTCTCTTACCTTCATTTCATTCACTGCACATAGCATCTAATTAATCAACTTGCAAAAAGTATTAATTAATTATCCACAAATATTTTAATTGTAATAATTATTTTAAAACCCAATTCACCCCTCCCCCCCCTCTTGGGTTGTCTATCTGGGCAACAATATCGCTAGGCTTAACTCCATAGGGTGTGCTTTCGTGGGCAGAGCTATAATTATTGCCTATTGGAAGAGTTTTTTTAAATGGCTTTATGGCACATTTAGTGGAGGCCATATGGCTAGTTGCCATTGATCGACTTTATTATCCAGCAACGGTTGGATCCGAGGCATATCCTCAACTATGGCTTAGTATAAAATGAATAATAATCTTTATGAGTTTTCTTTTTGATATTTGCTTCTTAAAGAATTCCCATATTACTTTATAAATTTCTTGAGAGAAGGTTTCATGTTACATAACCATGAAAAAAAGCATTTATGCTCTTACTTCATTGGGTAATCAACATACTGGCCCAAAATACATCTTTTAACTTACACTGCTACCCATCATCCTCTATCTTTATATAATGATGCAAGACAACAATTATTTTTAAGATCATAGTTTAAATTATTTCCTCCAAACTTTCTTCAAATTCTACTACTTCTAAGGACTCATACATTGCATCACTTTAACAACCGTTAATTATCTCTTTTTCTTTATGGTTTCCTAATTTTTCTGGAAGTTTTCTCATTATATGCCACAAGCAAAAATGGTGTTGAGCAAAGAGAATGACCTCTTTAACTACTTCTTGAATGCCTTTGTATTAATCTATTATTTTTTGTTTACGAGGTTTATTGTGAATGCAAGATAACTATTTTTGAAAAGCCCAATATATATATTTAGTAGCTTTATTAGCAAGCAGACCATATCACAACAATACATACTATCCATGATGATTTACTCCAACAAATAGAGTGAAGGCATGCCATATTAATTAGTCAAATAAGTTGTATCAAATAATAAAACATCTCCAAACTATTTGTATGTTGCCTTTGCTCTAGCATCAATCCAAAATATATTCCAAGTGGCCTTCTTTATTTTAATCCATGCTATAATAGAAGTTAGAGTTCCAGCTCGACTATTGTGAAAATATTTCATAAGAGACTCTACATCTCTCTCCAAGTCTTAACTTTTGTATGTTGTCTACATGGTTCTGAAGTCTTTTTCAGAGAAAGTGAAATTCTCATATCCTCCTCCTTGAATACTAATAGTATTGATGGATTTATTAAGAAGAGCACCAACATGATCATTAATTTCAACTTATCTTTTCAATAAAATGGAGTGGTTATGCTCTACTTCTAGAGCCTCAACTTCCCAATAGTTTTTAACATATTCGTACTTTACAACCATAGAGTGATAAGACGGTGCTAGAGGACTCGGCGATCGGCTGCTCAGGTCGTGCTTGGTGGAGACTTGTGGTGAACAGTTGCAGCCCGGTGTCGGAATCAGTGGCTGCACTTTGACCTAAAACAAAAAACCGAAGAAGTTCTCTTGTCAGAGTGTGTCCTGCGGGGGATCCTCCGATGCCTAAATCAAGATTATGCTCAGAGAATAGAAGGAGGTTCTCAACATTCAATTAGGGTGTCCGAGCACTTACTTGGAAAGTCCCTCAAGGAGTTAGTTGTGTTGGCGAAGGAGAGTACCTATCATCGTGGAATTCGGGCACATGGGTCGGCTAGGATTAGCTAACCTCTGCACGACCCTAATATCAAGCACGGATGTTTCGTACGTAGATCATGCCCTACCTGTTAAGTCGGTAGCATTTTGGAGACACTTAAGATCTCAGCTAGGCTAGTTGTAAGGATCTTTCAAAATTCAAACCTGGCCACGTGCTTTTGGGTGCGTCAAGTGGCCGCTCCTGACTGATGGTGTGCAAGCTTCATGGCGAGTTCTGGTTGGACGACTCTTCTTATGAGCTATGGTCGATCCTGACGCACATCACTTGCCCCCCACTTCCGTAATTAAGCCAAGCTTGTCGGCTCGAGTTTCAGAAATAGCTTTTCCGGTAGGGTCGCAGTGCCTTTTTTTTAGGAGAAATGAAGATTTTTTGGATATCGCATTTGTAAGGAGTGTGGCCATGTTATCTTTCTCGATGCATCATAATCATGAGTGAGACGCCTGCAGGTTAAATGGCTATTTGGAGTCTCACAACGATCCAAAGAGTTGTTCTGGGATGAATGCTTGAGATTACATGGCTGAAGGTGAAACATTGCATCAAAATGGGTTGCTCAAACCCTCCATAAATAGGGAAAGCGATAATTCTAGCCCTTTCACCTTGTTCCCTCATACTCTAGAGCCTAGAGAGAGAGAGAGAAAAAGTCCAAGCATGGGGCATTCCTTGCGTGTTTCCACTCTGTGGTTTTGCTTCCTTATTCTCGACCAGAGTCTTGTTTTCATCTCCAGGTGGGTTGCTCTACATCCTTTTGCTTTCTCTTGTCTTCTTCTATCCTTCTTTCGTACATCATCTATGGATCCACCTACTGGAGAATGGTCTTCTGACAGAATGGGTAGGCCAGTTCTTCCGACCGGGTCTTTGTGACTTCAGGAGGAATTTACCCTGAGATATCCTCTGGTCCAGATACCGAAGTGAGTTTTCTTGGGGAGTCCAACCTTGATCGAATTTGGGTGGTGTTTCCATCCCTTATAGCTTCATCCTCAAGTAGTCTGGACCCTCGGATCGGGTGACTTCACCTGGGGAGAACCGAATAGCGCTATACGAGGAGTCCCTAAAGGAAGGGTTAAGGCTCCCAATCCCATCTATCATTGCTGACTTATTGGCCCAATACCAACTTGCTCCCACATAGCTCATCCCCAATGCTTGGAGGATAATAGTGGGTTTTTTCTATTTTGTTCGGCTTCAAGGAATCATCCCTAAATCAGAGATGTTTTGAGCTTTCTTCCAAGTGAAGGCTTATCCCAAAACAAAGTGATTGTGGTACCTTTCTTGCAGGACAGACTACAATATCCTTTTCCCTGGCCCTTCATCTGTCCACAGTTGGAAGGGTCAATATTTTTTTGTGTCTTCGACAACTCCCTGGGGTTTTCTAACTTAGTGGAGGACACTTGGGATGTGGGCTTTAATCCTCTTCCCATTTTTGTCGGATGAAGAGCAAGAATTTGTCAATCTGTTTCATCTAATAAGGGCACCATCTTTGGCTGAGTTGCTACGAGAGTTACTTGGTAGATACTGGCCTGAGCGCTACCTCTGTTATTGGTATACCTCTTTAACTCATTCTGTTTCTTTTTTGTTGGCTTTGCTTTGCTGATTAACCTAGCTTTCATCTATGCATGTAGTGATGAAGTTCGAGGTAGACAAGCTCTTCCACTCCTCTAGAAAGAGAAAATCTAGCGAGGGTGGTTCCTCCTCAAGCAAGAGAAGGAGGAGTGCACCAACAGACTCTTCCGCTATCGAGGCCAGGCCCTCCGCTGCATTGAGTCTTGCCAGTAGGGCCAAGGAGGGACCCATTAGGAGAGGATTGCCAAAAGTGGAGGTGATCAATGTCCTCCCTATCTCTGTATGGCCTCCTTCTATAGGGGTTGGCCAAGAGGGCCCTCTCTGTAGCATCTCCAAGTTCACTCCGGTGGCCACTCCTGCGGCTGCTCCATCTTTTGTGATGGCTTTTGTGGTCTTGCCTGTTTTGCAGGCTACAGTGGATGCAGCCGATCCTTCTTTGACCCCAACAGAGGGGTCACATTGTGCGCTGCTCCTGCGACTACCGTGCTGCAGAAAGAGGCATCCGAACCAAATTTTGACCCTCCCACCGAGGGCACGCATGCATCGACATCTTCGCTTCGGCCTACTCCACGAAGCGCAACGTCGAAAACCTTTTGCCGAATTGGTCCATAAGGACTTTTGACTCGGTGCTGCACCAAGTTCATCCCAGCATCATGTGGGATATAGTCCAAGGGTTCATGCTTCCTGGAGATGAGGAGTTGTTACGAAGGCCACTGAAGAACGTGCTTACTTTATCCTGTAGCACCACTATCAAGGTAATAGGATTGGTTCTTCTTTCTTTTTGTCCTTCTCTTTTTTTCTTATTTGAATGACTGACCTTCTTTTTGTTTTTATAGGAATGTACACTACTCGCATACTTATTGAGGTCATTTGCTCCTATCAATGAAGATTGGAGATCTCTAACTGCCGCCTTCGAGAAAATAAGCATAGTAGGGCCCGTGCTGAGGAGGAGTGGGCGGAGGCCGAGAGGAGGGAGGAGGCTGAGGCACAAGCTCGCTTCCTCAGTTCTAAGACTAAGAGCACCTAGACAAAGCTAGGGCGGATGGTAGTACGGTTGCAGGAGATGCAGCAAGCTATCAGCAAGGGGCCCATACTAGGAGGGAGGCCAATGCAAAAATCGCTCGCCTGAAAGAACTATGGCCACTGCATAGCAACCCATGCATATTGATCATCCTTCTTACCCCCATTATTTTCATAAGCTGCAGTACTTTTTCAACTTGTCTACAAGTCATCAATCTAGCACTTTCATGCATATGGATTTGGCACTTTGTGCAACCCATGCCACTGGGTTACATGGTCGTAGCTTATTTATGTTGGGATTATGCTATCAGTTTTTACGAAAATTGTAATAAATTTTTTTAAAAAAATATGTTCATTGATGATTTATTTTTCAGTTATTATTTTATGTTTTAAAATAAATATTTGGCATGTTTGACCCTACTCTAGGGTATTATGTTGCTTACTGGGCTAGTGTAGGCTATAATTTTGTTTTTTCTATTTTTCAGATTCAGATGCATAAACGTACGATCGCTCGGGGCTTTGGGAGTGCGCTAAATTTTCTGATGATTTCTTCAGTTATTGGTATATTAGTTAGATTGTTTGATTTATGTTAGAATATGTTACTTTGAAATTATTTTTAGAACTATTTGAATAAACTAATAATTAAATCAATTTGTTATTGCTTTGATATGTTCCGTTACCCTGCATGCCTGTACGGTCCGCCGTATAGGCATGCGGCGTCTGCCGCGCTCTAGGCTCAGGGCGTGACAATTGCTCTGGCTGAAGGTAGAGGGATGTGGCTGGCTCTTCTTCCGTGTCTAAATAAAGGTTCTTGTTTGGAATTATCGGGAGCTACAAACCTCCCATTCGTTAAATATGCTAGGATGTTAGTTCGTCACCGCAGGCCTAATTTCTGTTGTTTTCTTGAGATAAGACTCTCTTTGGAGTCCTTGTTTCGAGTTCAGAGAATCCTAGGACCATCATGGGAGGTCTATATGATGCTAGAGTTAGGCCTTGCAGGTGGAATAGTCATCTCTTGGGGGAAAGATGTGGTTGAGGTCAGCCTTACCCATATGGATAGACAGTTGGGTTGAGGTATAATCTCTTCGGGTGCAACATGGGTTATGGGAGTGGTGTATGCCAATACTTGTAGCATTCAACGCAGAGCTGTTTGGGACTTCCTATTTTCCTTGTGGGGGACTTCAATTGTACTCTTTATGCTGTAGATAAGAAGGGGAGTAAACCCTTTAAAATTGATCAAGATATTCGAAAATTTCATGTTTTTGTTTGATTTGGGGTTTTCGGTCCTAAATTTATTTAGTGCAATAATAGATGTGGCCTAACTAGGTTGTGGAAGAAGTTGGATTGGGTATTTGTTACCGACTCATGGCTAGATCTTTATCCGGAATCCACGGTCCAGCATCTTGAA
This sequence comes from Phoenix dactylifera, assembly GCF_009389715.1. Taxonomy (NCBI): domain Eukaryota; kingdom Viridiplantae; phylum Streptophyta; class Magnoliopsida; order Arecales; family Arecaceae; genus Phoenix; species Phoenix dactylifera. The sequence goes on along the minus strand of NW_024067830.1, from coordinate 200,173 downwards.
TGTTTTGCTTCAGACCATTGCCCGCTCCTCATATTAATTACTAATAAAAAATAGTGGTTAGGCCCCTTTTCAGTTTGCAAAATTCTGATACATGGAGTAGGAGAAATATAGGCAATATCTTTTGTCATGGAGAAGCAATTCAGTAGGCAATTCTCAACCTCCAAGCTCTAGAGGCTAACCAAGGAGGAGAAGAAATAGAATCAATGTGTTGAAGAATGATGCAGGGAATACAGTAGAGAGCTAGGATGGATTTCAATCATTGCTCCTACAATATCTCCAACAGAGGTGGAGGGTAATGGCTTTGCGTGAAGATAGGTAGCTGTCACATGTCTCATCTACAGTTAGCACTATCATTACGAGGCTTTTAACGTTGGCAGCAGCTAAGGATGAGATTGAAAATATGTCAAAACTTCGAATCTAAATAAGGCACCGGGGCTAGATGGATATCAACCTCTTTTTCAAGAGTTTTGGCACATTTTTAAGCTAGAGGTCATGCTTATTATTAAATATTTTTTTTGATATATTTTTATGCCCGATTCTTGGAAGCAAACTTTCATCACTCTCATCCCTAAGTCTCCCAATCCTATTATGGGTTGCGGATTTTAGGCTTAGTTTGTGTAACATTGTATGCAAGCTAGTGGAAAAAATCCTTGTCTACAGATTGAAGCCGATCCTTCCATCCTTGGTGTTTATTGAATGGAGGGCTTTGGATGAAATATCACCAAAATTATTCTCTTGGCTCAAGAAGTATTGCATTCCCTGATGAAGGCCCCCTGCATCAGATTGTTGATAGTCCTCAAGTTGGATATGGAGAAGGCTAATGATGACCGGGTACAGTGGAACTATTTGCTACAGGATTGTCTCAATTTGGGTTTCATCCAAAATTTATCAGATGGGTTCCATCCACAATTTTCTCTTCTAGTTAATAGCTCGCGTACCGAATGGTTCCATATCTCATGCAGCTTGAGGCAGGGGTGTCCTTTATCACCGTACCTCTTTATTCTTTGCTCCAAAATATTTTCTAGGACTCTACAGGCCATATGCAAAGTGGGTTGTTGAGGGCTTTTAGGCCTTCACCTGCAGGTCCAATTGTTTCTCATGACTTATTTGCAGATGACTGCCTCTTGGTGGCCAGGGCTGTGATCAAGGATACTATTATGTTATAGTTACTTATTGATGCTTATTGCTACTTTTCTAGTTGGGCAATCAATGTTGGGTAAGCCTTATATTGTCTTTAGCCCCTCAATGCCCAGATCCATAAAGCGGCAAATCCGGAACATCTTCCAAATGCCAATCCAAAGTGGGGTTATGGATGCATCTTGGAGTCCCCCTCTCAGGTATGAAGCTGATGGTGACTGATTTTAACTTTATTATGGATAAAATGGCAACTAAGCTAGCTAGCTAGAAGTGGAAGGCTCCACCCTTGGCAGGCGTCACTATAACAAAAATAGGTTTCTCCAACTTTTAGCTGTCGACGCAAGAAACAAGCATAGGCAATTTGGTCCGACGTTTTTAGTAGCATTGAGAGGAATCTGGATCAGACGACGCTTATGAGCGTCGTCGGAATCTAGTAGAAAATATGTAGACATTTCAGTAAAAAAATCTTTATAAATATTTTTTAAAAAAAATAATTATAACGACGCTTTAAAGCGTCGTTATAAAAAATATCAGTTAAAGGTTGCTAAAAAGTGTCACTAAAAACCGACCCTTTAGCGACGCTTTCCAAAAGCGTGGATAAATTTTTTTTCTATCCTTACATTACCGATGCTGTTGCGATGCTTTATAAAGCGTCAGTAATAAAACTAACGACGTTTATAAGCATCGGTATAGGAAATAAAAAGTGTCTGGAATGTCTAATTTTTTTTTATAGTGTGTAACAACCCTTCAACAGTTTGTGTTGTCATCTATTCCTATGTACACACTGTCTTGTCCTCATATAGTCATATGCCGGTATTTGTCGTTCGTAACCTGGAAAAAGAGTTTAGATCTTTTTTAAGAGGGCATCTGACTGAACAAAAAGGCCTCCATCTTATCTCCTCAGGGTTAATTTGTAAGCCAAAGGGAAAAGGTATGCTTCCTCGAAAGATATGTATCATCTTGTGAGGGAGTCTTCTTCACGTGATACCTTTTCATCCTTCGTGGGGATTTGGAAACCATATGCACCCATGAGAGTTAAATACTTCTGATGGAAGCTTTTGTGGCCGTTGGAAGCGTGGGAAGTGGTGGTTCTTCCGATGTGGATTGCGTTGGCTTGAATGTGAGCTTTGAATGCCGAGCGGGAGAGAGTAGTTGAGCACGAAATCAGTTGGGAAGCTTGAAGGCACTTGATTTCTTCACTTGAATGCACTAACTCCCTTGAACCTCTTTTTCTTTCTTCTCTCTTGAATGATCTTATGTTAGGTTGGTGAGAAGTTGTTGGAAGGCACTTAAGAGCTCCCTTTTATAGCCCAAAAAGCAAATATAGCCGTTAGACACAAAGAAAGAAACGTTTGAAATTCAAACAAACCTGCAAAAAGGTGTCAGTCGCGTCCCAGGCGCTCCGGAGACGTCTCCGCTTCAACGCGAGACGTCTCGGCTGTAAGATTTTTCTTTTGACGTTGTTTGGGGTCGACTCGGCGCTTTACGGGGATGACTCTGATGATGAACCGTTTGAATGCTTGTTTTTCTGTTTTTCTGAGAGGGTCGCCTCGGCACTTTACGGGGACGTCTCGGGATATTTGCACTTTTTGCATGGGGACGACTCCGCTGCCTCGGGGACGACTCTGCTGTTTTATCTTCGAAAAACAAGTCCTCTGGAATTCTCTGAGAGAGTCGACTCCGCTACCTCGGGGACGACTCCAGAAGTCTGCTTTTTACTCGCGGGGACGACTCCGCGTCCTGTGGAGACGACTCACGCGCATCCCTTGAAATCGGCCTTTCTGCCGCCTCTGAGAGAGTCGACTCCGCCTCTGAGAGAGTCGACTCCGACCCTGCGAGACGCCTCGCCAGGTGCCGGGGACGTCTCCAGACGTGCCAGTTCTTCCTGTTTGTGCCAGAGACGTCTCTGAGACAACCCGGAGACGTCTCGGCTGTCCCTGATCTATTTTCTTCAACTAAAAAATTCTTCAATAAATCCTTAAAAATTATGGGAACTTGCCTAGACATTTCTTAACAATATTATTAATTAATCACCTGAAATTCTCAAATAAATTGTTAAGATAAATGGAATTATACTCTAGTGTTTTGTATTCATCAAAATCTATTAGGGGGTCAACAATCTCCCCCTTTTTGATGATGACAAAACACTGAGTATATGCAAAATTCGAAATTTAAACATATACACAGTATTTGATCAGATGTACAAGTATAATGTTTTGATTTGAGCTAGATACAGTGTGCATAATTCAAAATAGTCAACTTTCAGTTCTATCCTTATGCATAAGATTGATCTTAATGGCTCTTAAGCAATTTTATATCAACTGAATTTGAATCAAGTTAAAATTTAAATTAATGAAATACAACCCCCAATTTCACCTAGGCTTGGGACGCCTTTCCCTTGTTCCAAGTCCCTTGACTAGAACAAGCACAATAATGAAAAGTTTTACAAGGATTCAAAAGCTCTTAAGAAGCAAATAAAACAGTGAGAAATAATAAAACCCGGAAGAACCCTTTTAGCCGTTGGAAGCGTGGGAAGTGGTGGTTCTTCCGATGTGGATTGCGTTGGCTTGAATGTGAGCTTTGAATGCCGAGCGGGAGAGAGTAGTTGAGCACGAAATCAGTTGGGAAGCTTGAAGGCACTTGATTTCTTCACTTGAATGCACTAACTCCCTTGAACCTCTTTTTCTTTCTTCTCTCTTGAATGATCTTATGTTAGGTTGGTGAGAAGTTGTTGGAAGGCACTTAAGAGCTCCCTTTTATAGCCCAAAAAGCAAATATAGCCGTTAGACACAAAGAAAGAAACGTTTGAAATTCAAACAAACCTGCAAAAAGGTGTCAGTCGCGTCCCAGGCGCTCCGGAGACGTCTCCGCTTCAACGCGAGACGTCTCGGCTGTAAGATTTTTCTTTTGACGTTGTTTGGGGTCGACTCGGCGCTTTACGGGGACGACTCTGATGATGAACCGTTTGAATGCTTGTTTTTCTATTTTTCTGAGAGGGTCGCCTCGGCACTTTACGGGGACGTCTCGGGATGTTTGCACTTTTTGCATGGGGACGACTCCGCTGCCTCGGGGACGACTCTGCTGTTTTACCTTCGAAAAACAAGTCCTCTGGAATTCTCTGAGAGAGTCGACTCCGCTACCTCGGGGACGACTCCCGAAGTCTGCTTTTTACTCGCGGGGACGACTCCGCATCCTGTGGAGACGACTCGCGCGCATCCCTTGAAATCGGCCTTTCTGCCGCCTCTGAGAGAGTCGACTCCGCCTCTGAGAGAGTCGACTCCGACCCTGCGAGACGCCTCGCCAGGTGACGGGGACGTCTCCAGACGTGCCAGTTCTTCCTGTTTGTGCCAGAGACGTCTCTGAGACAACTCGGAGACGTCTCGGCTGTCCCTGATCTATTTTCTTCAACTAAAAAATTCTTCAATAAATCCTTAAAAATTATGAGAACTTGCCTAGACATTTCTTAACAATATTATTAATTAATCACCTGAAATTCTCAAATAAATTGTTAAGATAAATGGAATTATACTCTAATGTTTTGTATTCATCAAAATCCATTAGGGGGTCAACAATCTCCCCCTTTTTGATGATGACAAAACACTGAGTATATGCAAAATTCGAAATTTAAACATATACACAGTATTTGATCAGATGTACAAGTATAATGTTTTGATTTGAGCTAGATACAGTGTGCATAATTCAAAATAGTCAACTTTCAGTTCTATCCTTATGCATAAGATTGATCTTAATAGCTCTTAAGCAATTTTAGCATATCAACTGAATTTGAATCAAGTTAAAATTTAAATTAATGAAATATTGATGCTAAAGACAATTGAAGGCTAAGTTCTTTTTGACTCCCCCTTTCTTTTCCAGAAGGGCAATTATCTTAAAGCCAATATTCTTCAATTTTATCTTTTTCTAATTCAATTTTTTAAGTATGAGTGTAAATTTTGCATTCCATATTTAGGTTCTACTCCATATACTCCATATATATATATCTACTCAATACATTCCATAAATTTTGCATTCCAATATATCCAATATCTATATTGGTTCTACTCCATATACTCCATATATATATATCTACTCAATACACTCCATAAATTTTGCATTCCAATATATCCAATATCCATATTGGTTCTACTCCCCCTTTTTGTCATCAACAATGAAGGGGACAAATTATCCTTAGGTACTTAAAACTCAATTCCTAGTAGAATTCAGCATATTACCATGACCCACTCAAGGATATTCAAGTTATTTTTATTAAAGAATTCAGCATTCATTTCACTCCCCCTTTGTTTTGAAATTCATTTCAGACTCCTCTTTTTGTTTAAAATAGTTATCACAAGATGTGCTCCCCCTGTTTTATATGCATTGATAAATTGTGTCAAATTTGAACACTTAAGGCATGTTATGAGATTTTTATGGCACAACACAGAATCACATACACAAGGTTTGATTCCACAGGATTTGAAACAAACACAAGATTTCAAAAGAAATTGTATGTCATTCATATGTCATTGCAATCATTTGAAGGCATTACAAGGTTAAAAAAAGAGAAAATCATTACAAGTATTGATTCCTAATACAAAAGAAGTGTCAAAATGAGCCTAGGGTTTTACAAAAACAGATGAACCCTAGATGTCTACAGAATGTCCCTCATCGGCGACGTTGCTCATAAGCCCTAGCAGCTGCATCTATAAATGCATTAATTGAATCTAGCAGTGTTCTGAACTGATCTCCCTGAGACTGATGGAAGGCTGCCACTAGTGCTTCAAATTCAATGCTTGCCCTTTCAATTCTTCCTCTAAGTTGGGCAACCACAGTGCCCACATTGCCTCCAGGGCTTGTCAATTCTTGAAGGCTTTTTGATATGCTCTTCAAGTCATCCTGTAGCTCAATTGATCTGAAGGATTGGGTGGCACTCACATGAACTAGTTCTGTCGCTGTAGCTTCTATCTGAGCTCTAATTTCCTTCAACTCTTGTAGAAGCCCTTCATGTGAGGTTCTGATGGGGGCCAACTCAGCAGAAATCATCGATCTCATCTCCTCCCTCATCTGCTGGCATATTACAGATGCTAAAGTGCGCATCTGTTCTTCTGATAGGGAGAAGGGCCCACTGACTGGAGGAGGAGGAGGCACAGATGTGGAAGGTCCAGCTGAGCTGGAGGGTACATCAGGGAAGGCCATGTGGCTATGTGGAGAAGAGTGGTGGTCAGGCTCCTAATGTGGGATCTCGGGCTCTAAGGTTTGAGATTTTCTTTTTGGTACCTTGATCCAAGACCCATCTACCTTGTGAAACTCCATTCTACGCATTGTGCTTTCATTATAGTAGTCGGTGTTTCTCAAGGGTTTTGCAGGCTCATTTTCTGGAATTTGAACCTTGAAATGTTTGAATACTAGGGTAAAGATCATCCCATAGGGTATGCTAAACCTAGAATACCTATGACATATAGAAATATAGTTCAGCATAAGTCTAGGGAGATTTAGGGGAATCCCTAGTAGGATGTGGTGCATGATGACTAAATCTCGCTCCGAAACAAAATCGAAGCGACCGGTTTTTGGAAACAAGACCCGGTTGACAATACTCAAAAGTAGTCTCATCTCGGCATTTCGGTCTTGTGAGTTAACCACATCAAGAGGGCCGCAGTCCTCTCGTCCTAAAACTAGGTTTAGGGCTATTTCCCTTTGGGGATGTGAGGTCGGAGCCTCACCGTCTTTAGGGATTTGTAATACACTAGATAGGGTATCCTCATTGATCTCTATCAATGTCCCTCGGACATAGGCAGTGTACCCCGAGTCCCCTAAGGCCATATTACTAAACATCTCTCTAACTAGACCGGGGTAGGTTGATGTGTTGAGAGTACAAAGATATTTCCAACCTTGGGCACGGAGTCTCTCTCCAATAGAGAACCCCTCACTCTCTAAAAAATGGAAATCTATAAACCTACCCGTGGTTACTGTGCGATTCGCACAGGAAATGGTCGTGGTTGGCGGAGCAACCAGAGGAGACGGTGCGGAAGGTTCTTCCCTCCGTTCCTCGGCGTCGGTCGCTACCCTAGGACGCCTCCCACTTGTTCTCCTAGCTCTTTTAGGTGCCATGGCTCGGAAATCCTAGGGAAATGGGGAGTTTTGGTTCGGTTTGAGGTGGAGAGAAAAATGGAGGCTAGGGTTTTGTATTTTGTTAGGGACGAAAGAGATAGCTCGGGTCGGCTCGAGCTGTTTCGACCTATTTTAAAAACCCTCGTTCGGTCCCCGAGACGTCTCCGCGACTAACGCGAGACGTCTCGCCGGGGGGACGTCTCTCCGATTTGCCAGAGACGTCTCCGGCACTGAAAAATTTCAGACTGAATTCTATCTTTTCCCAATTTATTTTATTTAACCACACTAATCAACATGATTTCTTTTGGTGAATATAGAGAGAGTTTGTTTGTGATCCTTCCCTTTAATAATATACCCTATAAAAGTTTGATAATAATTTTTTGAATTATTAATATTGAAATGAGGAATGTTTGACCAAATTTCGAATACCTATGAAATAGGCTCTGAAAATATCTCCATGAAGAGTCCAAGGGAGGATAACCATCCTCCGGAAAGTCAAACAGTTCGTCATTTAACTTAGATAGATTCATGCTTTCACTTAATAGATACTAGGTTTGCTATTTGTGACTTTGAGGTGGATTATTAGTTTGAGTAGCAAAGCATTGCAATACAAGTTCAATTTATTTGCTAAGATCATACAAGCTCAAAGCATTCCTTAACTAGTTGAACCTATCTTTACAAAGGGGCTTTGTAAAGATATCGGCCAATTGATTTTCAGTACATACATACTCAATCATCACATCATTTTTCAGCACATGATCCCTAATAAAGTGATGCCTAATCTCTATATGTTTTGATTTTGAGTGTTGGACAGGATTTTTTGTTAAATTAATTGCGCTTATATTATCACATCTAATTGGTATATTGTCCATTTTGATGCCGAAGTCTTCAAGTTGTTGCTTAATCCATAGAACTTGGGCACAACAGCTTCCAGCTGCAATGTACTCAGCCTCAGCTGTGGACAAGGCAACTGAATTCTGTTTCTTGCTAAACCAAGAAACCAAATTAGCACCCAAGAATTGACATGTGCCACTTGTGCTTTTTCTGTCGAGTTTGCACCCGGCAAAATCAGCATCAGAATAAGCAATTAAATTTATGTCAGATTGTTTAGAATACCATAAGCCTACATTAGATGTCCCTACTAGATATCTAAAAATTCTTTTAACAGCTTGCAAGTGTGATTCCTTAGGACATGCTTGGTATCTAGCACACATACAAACACTGAATAATATGTCTGGTCTACTAGCAGTAAGGTAAAGTAAAGAGCCTATCATACCTCTGTACAATTTGCAGTCTATACTTTTACCTTTTTCATCTTTGTCAAGCTTGCAACTTGAGCCCATGGGTGTGCTGATTTCCTTTGCACCTTCATCTTGAATTTTTCCAACATTTCCTTGATATATTTGGACTGACTGATGAAGATGCCTTCCTCTGATTGTTTTATTTGTAGCCCAAGGAAGAAGTTGAGCTCACCCATCATGCTCATTTCAAATTCTCCCAGCATAAGCTTGGCAAACTCTTGACAAAGACTATCATTAGTAGCACCAAAAATTATATCATCCACATAAATTTGTACAAGCAATAAGTCATTTCCTTTTCTTTTAATGAAGAGGGTTTTGTCTACATTTCCTCTCTTAAATTTATTTTCAATTAGAAAATTACTTAATCTTTCATACCATGCCCTAGGGGCTTGCTTTAGTCCATACAATGCTTTATGTAATTTATAAACATAATCTGGATGTAAGTGGTTTTCAAAATCTGGAGGTTGTCCTACATAAACTTCCTCCATTATAATGCACTTTTTACATCCATTTGATAGAGTTTAAAATCCATGAAGCAAGCATATGCCAAAAGTAGCCTAATAGCCTCTAACCTAGCAACAGGAGCAAAAGTTTCATCAAAATCTATTCCTTCCTCCTGATTATAGCCTTTGGCAACTAGTCTAGCTTTGTTTCTTATAACTATTCCATCTTCATCTAGTTTATTTCTATACACCCACTTGGTGCCTATGATTGAAACATTAGGGGGTCTTTTCATTAGAGTCCAAACTTGATTTCTTTCAAATTGATTTAATTCCTCTTGCATAGCATTTATCCAATTTTCATCCTTTTCAGCTTCCTCTAGTGACTTAGGCTCTATTTGTGAAACGAAAGCAAGATAATTACTAGTATTTCTTAGAGAGGATCTTGTCCTTACCCCTTGTGAGGGATCACCAAGGATTAAATCCCTTGGATGACCATGTGCATACCTCCATTCCTTCGGAAGATCTTGATTTCTTGCTTGAGGTTGATCTTCTTCATCTTGCTGAATTGTATCTTCCTTGACTTCATCTTCAAGTTGTTTGTCTTGTATGGAGAACTCCTTCATTCTGTCTTCAAGTATACCTGCATCACTATCTTCTTCTTTTCTAGAAGAATCTCCATTAGCTTCATCAAAAACAACATGAATGGATTCTTCAACAACGAGAGTTCTCTTGTTGAAGACCCTGTATGCTCTACTAGATGAGGAATAACCTAAGAAGATCCCCTCATCTGATTTAGCACTAAATTTACTTAGATTGTCCTTTCCATTGTTTAAAATAAAGCACCGACAACCGAAAACATGAAAGTAACATATATTTGGCTTCTTATTATTCAGCAACTCATAAGGTGTTTTCTTTAAAATAGATCTGACTAATGCACGGTTTAAAATGTGACATGCAATATTTATCGCTTCAGCCCAAAAATATTTTGGTAGATCCGATTCGCACAACATGGTACGAGCCATATCTGCTAGTGTGCGATTCTTCCTTTCTACCACCCCATTTTGTTGGGGTGTCCTAGGGGCCGAGAAATTGTGATTGATACCATTTTCGTCACAAAATTTTTCAAAGTGTTGATTTTCAAACTCGGTACCATGATCACTCCTAATTGCTTTTAGTTTAAGATTGAGTTCATTCGAAACCCTATTATGAAACTTGATAAAAGCGGGAAAGGACTCATCTTTATGTGCAAGAAATGAAACCCATGTAAAACGTGAAAAATCATCAACAATTACAAGACCAAATTTCTTACCCCCTAGACTAGCAGTTCTAGTGGGTCCAAACAAATCCATGTGAATTAGTTCTAAGGATTTTGATGTTGAGACTATGTTCTTAGACTTGAAAGAACTTCTTGTTTGTTTCCCTAATTGACATGCAGCACAAATTTTGTTCTTTTCAAAGTCTATTTTTGGTAGTCCTTTGACTAGATCTTTTGTAATTAATTTAGAGATTAAATCCATGCTAGCATGCCCTAACCTATGATGCCATAACCAACTAGTCTCATTGACTTTGGGATCCATGGCTACAAGACATTGGCCATCCTTCATGGTGAGATCATCAAGATCTACCATGTAAACATTTCCATGCCTATGTCCTGTGAGTATGATCTCATTGTCAATTGGACTACTAATTATGCATAGTGATGATTCAAATGACACTTTAAAGCCCTTGTCACAAAATTGACTTATACTTAATAAATTATGTTTTAGTCCATTAACTAACAATACATTGTCAATAAAAGAGGAGGGTGATATGGAGATTTTACCAACACCAACGATTTGACCTTTAGCATTATCTCCAAATGTGACTACTCCTCCTTCTTTTGATTTCAAGGTGACGAAGAGACTCTTGTCACCGGTCATATGCCTTGAGCAACCACTATCAAGATACCACATTCTCTTTCTATTTCCGGCTGCAAGGCATACCTGCAAAATAATCAAGTGATGCTCTTAGGTACCCAAGTCTTCTTGGGTCCTTCTTGGTTAGTATAGTTGGTTCCCTTAGGCACCCATACTTTAGTTATGTTTTTACCTCTTACAAATGTACTCTTGTTAGTTTGAATCTTTCTTTGAATGCAAGAGTAGGCTTTATGTCCACTTTTTCCACAATGAAAGCATGTAGGTTTTTCAGATTTGACATCTTTTGCTTTCACAAAGAAATTCTTTAGATACTTTTGTTGTTTGCTAGTTTTATATCCTAGACCGGCTTTATTAAAAACAGCTCTTTGATTGGATAGAATAAGATTTAACTTTTCAGAGCTATGTGTAAATTTTTCAACAATTGGTTTGTACTTATGTACCTCATTCTTGAGATCCACATTTTCTTTAACTAATTCTTCCTTATCCTTTTTAAGGAGTTCAACATTTTGCGCAAGTAAGGTATTACTATTGAGTAGGAATTTAACTTTTAGATTTAATTCCTTAATTTGTGTTTTTGCCATTTCATTTTCAATGCTGAGTTTTGAATTCTTATTTTCTAGGTCAATGGTATTAACATTTTTGAAGCTCTCCTTCTCAATCAATAGGTTTTCAATATCATCCTTTAGTTTTTGATTGGATGCTTTTAATTCTTTATTCTTTGCTCCTAACATACTACAATCACTCATGAGTTCTTGAAAAGCTTCATATAATTCTTCTAAAGTAAAATTTGTAGTTGAGCTACGACTTACCTCATCGTCTTCGAATGCCATGAAGCACAAATTGGCGGTCTCTTCCTTCTCTTCCTCGGAAGATGATGTGTCACTATCATCCCATGTTGCTTTCAATGCCTTCTTCTTCTTCTTTCCAAAATGCTTCTTCTGTTGAGGGCATTCGGAACGGATGTGTCCCGGTCTCTTGCAATCATAACAAATGATTGGGTCTCTTTCCTTTTCTTTTTCCTTTTTCCAATCATTTCTCCCTCCAAACTTCTTTCTTGGGAAGGGTTTCTTTCTTCTCATGAATTTCTTAAATTTCCTTACTATTAAACCCAAGTCCTCATCTTCGCTTTCTTCTTCACTCTCACTACTTTCTTCTTCACACACACTCGAAGTAGCCTTGAGTGCGATTGTCTTCTTTTTTGGCAACTCTTCTTCATGTTGCTTCATTCTGAGCTCATGCGTCATCAATGAGCCCAATAGTTGTTCAAGTCCCAATGTGTTGAGGTATTTAGCTTCCACGATCGCCGTGACCTTCGCTTCCCATGCTTTTGGCAAGGACCTGAGAATTTTACTCACAAGTTCTGGGTTAGTGTAGGATTTGCCCAAATTCTTTAGACCATTTATTATATCGGTGAAGCGTGTGAACATGCATGAGATGGTTTCGTTGGGTTCCATCTTAAATAACTCATACTTGTGAACTAGAATGTTCACTTTAGATTCTTTGACTTGATTTGTACCCTCGTGGGTGATGGGGACATCAGAGCCCTTCATCCAGATGATCCTGAGCCCCCGGATTGAGCCAGACCCATTTATTTGCATATTTATTTTATTATTTTATTTTTGGGCTTATTTGCATTCTAGGGTTTATTTGTGGTTTATTTTATTTCTGGGCTTATTTGCATTTTAGGGCTTATTTGTGTTATTTGTGGGTTCATTAGGATTTATTTCTGTGTAAGGGGGGTTTATGCAAGTTGTGTATTTGTGCCCTATACATAGGGAACTATTTTCATGATTAGGGTTTAATGAATGATTAAGAATTTCTTTTCCCCCCAGATCTTATTCTTCCTCCTCCTCCTCCCCTTCTCTTCTTCCTGTGTCTCTAGAACCTCTTCTTCCTTCTTCCTCTCTTGTTCTTCCTTCTTCTCCTCTTTTTCCGCATTTGTGCGGCATCAACTTGGTATCAGAGCAAGGCTGGCTTTGCCCCTGCTGCCAAGGCCACGATCCAGCTCTTTCCTTCTCTGTCACTCGGTTTTCAACAGATTAAAAAAAAAAAAAAAGAAAATCCTTTCTTCCCTCTCTCTCGGTTCTCACACAAGGAACAGGCCCTAAATCCCTTCGCCAGGTCCACCCCACCCGCCATCACACCTGCGCCCACCACCGCCACCAGTCGCCGCCAGCAGCGCCGAGCCACCGTCGGACGTCCTCGCCGCCGCCGCTGCCCAGTGAAGGCCCGAGCCCGCCGTTGAAGGATCCATATCCCCACGGAAACCCGCCGCCCCTGGTCCGACGGAAAGCCCTTTCGGCCGCGACCTGCCGCCACCGTCTGTGGCCGGATACGGGAGAGGAACGCCGCCAAGGGTTCCAACCACGCGGTCCACAGTCGGCCGGAGAAGACCCTCGCGCCACCGGCCGCTGCCCGTCGCCGCGGACCACGGAGCTGCAGCCGAGATCACCGCTCTCCGCCACGGCCATCGGAGCCCGCCCCGCCGCCGCCACCGCGAAGTACGGGACGCCCTCCCGAATCCGTCGGGAGGTTGAAGAAGGTTGGGGCCACGGGTAAGTCTCAGACCCGTTAGCCCGCCCCACTAGCCCGGATCCGTTCCGAAGGAAAAAAAAAAAAAACGTGCACGTGAATTGCACGTGCGGTCGTTAACGGGTATCGGAGCGGGTTGCGTTCTAAAAAAACCCGAATCCGATAATCCGAACCCGAAAGAGTTAACCAAAAAAAAAAAAAAAAAGAAAAAAAAAAGAAAGGGTACCTGTTCATCTTCCCCGATCGTCTGCCCTCCGCTGTTGTCGTCGCCCCGCCGCCGCTGCCGTCGTCGTGGCTCCTCCGCCGCCGTCTTCGCCGAACTGCCGAGGTGCCGCCGCTCCCTCACGGTGCTTCCCCGTCGCCGAGCGCCGTCGCCTCCGAGCCCCTCCTTCTCCTCCATCGTCCACCGCCCGAGCCGCCGGTGCCCGAGCCGACGCCACCATCCCGCCGGGGCCCGAGCCGACGCCACCATCCCGCCGGGGCCCGAGCTGACACCGACGGCCTCATCGTACATCCCCTCCCATTTTCCTCACCACCGGCCGACTCCACAGGCCGCCCGCCGCCCTCCTTCCGCCGTCCTCTCCTCCTCACGGTCCGACTGCCCCGCCGTGTTCCTCTCCCCATCTTTTGCACCACTGCCGCACCCCTCCACCACTCACCACCGCTTCCTCACCCACAGCTCGCCGCCCTCCCTTTCCCCTGGCCCTCATCCCTTTCTTCTTCGCCCATTGCAACTCACCCGAGCACCTCTCCATCGACCCCAGACAGGCCCCTTTTGGGCCGGGCCACCCACTGCCTCCTCACAGGCCCAAGCCAGCAGGCCCTCACTACTGAGGCCTGATCCCATCTCACGAACTCAGCAGGTCCACTCTCCTCCATTTTACAAGCCCAGCAGACTAGCCAAGGTGCTGTGATCAGATCCAAATAGAAGCCAATTTAAGCCAATTGAAAAGGTCCATCAGCTGCAACCAAGCAACGATCGTCGCCCCAGCCCACGAGCACACATTCTGGTCGCCTACTTCACGACAGGTAATAAGGTTTCCACTTTTCTTGGGCTTGTTCATTTAATTATGTTCTAGTTCTCTTGCATGATAGCTACATTTTTTTTAAAAAAAAAATTACTTTTGCTGTCCAAATTCAGAACATAGAAGCCCTACTTTCAAACCCATCCTATTCGCCTTTGAAAATCTAGATATTAAATTAGCACACCCTAGCATCTGGACATTTCTCGGCATTCTTCGATCAGATTACTTTAGGATCAGAACAACTGTACTACTTGATTGCAATCTAATTTCTTAAATTGAATAATCTTAATCCTTAATTCTGAATAACCGAAGTAAAAATCAGCAACATTTAAATTTTAAGTTATTTTGTGAAAACTTGCTGATTTCTGAAATCATAATAGATTGCATTAGTAGGTTGTCCTGCATCAAATCTGGTCCTGCATCATACTTATAAGGGTTTCATTAGTGACACTACATTTCACATCACCCAGTGTCATCAGTGCAAGCCAACCTGTAGTGATATGGAGCACTATCTCAATAAACCTAAAACCCCTGTAGCTACCATGAATTCCGACATTTTGAGATCTGTCCTAGAACAGATAGTTGCCATACGGGCTGGATACAAAGAATTCCAACAAGAGATCCGTGAGCTCGTGCAACATTCTAGGACCCCTAAATCGCCAACCCCTGTTACAGCCCAACCTAAAATCGGTTTGGTCGCACCACCTGTAGTCCTTGCCCACTCTCCTAGGCACCAAACCCAATACTCTAGGTGTCAACAATTCGGCTATATAGCGCCCCAATGTTGCACTAAGACCTACCCGATTACTGAACCAGAAGTTAGGAACCAAGAGGCCGAATATGTCGAAGAAGTCTATGAACCAAATATAGAAGACTATGAAGAAGACTTTGAAGACGAACCTACAGAATTAGACTTTGTCCAAAATGATTCCCAAAGGGAGACTATTGATCTAAGTACAACCAAGCCACTTCACATCACTACTGTGGAAGAGGTAGTGACAGATATTGAGAGCAAGTCACCTGAATTGGCACTTGTAGCTAAAGATACCCATGCAGAGTCCAACCTTGAACATTCCCCAGTAGTAATTTCTCTTCTAGAGGAGTTTCATGATGCACTCCCTGATGATCTTCCGGATGCACTTTCTCCAATGCGTGATATCCAACGCGCAATCGATCTAGTTCCTGGAGCATCCCTGTCCAACCTTCCACATCATAGGCTCAGACCGAATGCATATGCTAGGACCTGGAATTTAATGTTACCAACAGTTGAGTTTGCATGTAATAATCCATTCGAATTGGTGCATGATCACAAACCTAGGCAACCCATAGACCTATTTTTCATGTCTCATCAGTATAGAGTCTTTGAGTCTACACAATCAATCGCATCACATCCACATTCATTGCATCAAGAAATCAGCAACTGTAGTCACTTTAATAACTTAAAATATAAATCCCTTGCTGATTTAACTAGACGTTATAATGAGTTAAGTGAAAGAGATTACGTCATGATAAGAATTAGGTTTGAACGACTTTCTTCGGAAACGTTTAAGAAATTGCAAATTTGTAGTGCAGAACAGTTCAAAATCTTAAAGAAAACCAGTTCGAATGCATATGTTGTGGATCTTCCTGATGACTATGGGATTAGTGCGACATTTAATATTGAAGATTTAGTCCCATACAAAAAGATAATATTCCTGCCTTCTGACCCCTTTATTGATATACCTGCCCATGTTGGACACCCTGCCCTATTACCTGCTGTTGAGCCACCACCTCCCAAATTTCATGCACGCAGAGAACAAATAGAACATATATTGGATGAGCAGGTTATTTCAAGCAGGAACGGTGGTTACCAACGTTACCTTGTTCGGTGGAAAGGTCGACCAAAGTCTGATGTGACGTGGATTTCCAAAGCACAGTTGCAGCGCATTGACCCCGATCTTCTGGAGCAGTACGACAGCCGACCAGACCTATACTCGACGGGGTCGAGTTTTTCTCACCCGGGAGGAGTTGATGGGGACATCAGAGCCCTTCATCCAGATGATCCTGAGCCCCCAGATTGAGCCAGACCCATTTATTTGCATATTTATTTTATTATTTTATTTTTGGGCTTATTTGCATTCTAGGGTTTATTTGTGGTTTATTTTATTTCTGGGCTTATTTGCATTTTAGGGCTTATTTGTGTTATTTGTGGGTTCATTAGGATTTATTTCTGTGTAAGGGGGGTTTATGCAAGTTGTGTATTTGTGCCCTATACATAGGGAACTATTTTCATGATTAGGGTTTAATGAATGATTAAGAATTTCTTTTCCCCCCAGATCTTATTCTTCCTCCTCCTCCTCCCCTTCTCTTCTTCCTGTGTCTCTAGAACCTCTTCTTCCTTCTTCCTCTCTTGTTCTTCCTTCTTCTCCTCTTTTTCTGCATTTGTGCGGCATCAGTGGGTAACTTCAAGCCTATCCCATATTTCCTTAGCGGAACTACATGTGGAGACTCTATTAAATTCATTCACATCTAGAGCACAAAATAATGAGTTCATGGCTCTAGCATTGAGTTGAACCATCCTGTTATCATTCTCATCCCAATCCTCCTCAGGTTTGGGAATTTGAATGCCATTAACCATGTGAGATGGTTCGTGTGGTCCCTTGATTATGACCCTCCACAAGGCATAATCTTGTGCTTGAATAAAGATCCTCATTCTAGTCTTCCAATAGGTATAATTTGTCCCATTGAAGAGTGGAGGTCTATTGGTTGCCTGCCCCTCAGCAGGAACATTGTTGAAGGGTGTTGCCATCTAGATCTTTGGCCAAGACGGTTAGGTCTTCAAGAAATACACAGAGCACCTGCTCTGATACCACTTGTTGCCCAGAGATGGTCACCAAAGAGGGGGGTGAATTGGGTGTTTTAAAACTTTTTGTCCAGTTAAAAATAAAACACACAAATGTATGAGCTAAAGTAAAAATAGAGGTATGAAAACAGACAATCGCAAATACAAGGTTTTATAGTGGTTCGGAGCTTCCACTGCTCCTACATCCACTCCCCAAAGCACTTTTGGGAATTTCCACTATAATCCAAGATTACAGTCCGGTAGTTTTGCGAGTGCACTACCCAACTCGTTGTTTTACACCGGGCTAACAACGAACCCTACAACCCCCAATTTCACCTAGGCTTGGGACGCCTTTCCCTTGTTCCAAGTCCCTTGACTGGAACAAGCACAATAATGAAACGTTTTACAAGGATTCAAAAGCTCTTAAGAAGCAAATAAAACAGTGAGAAATAATAAAATCCGGAAGAACCCTTTTAGCCGTTGGAAGCGTGGGAAGTGGTGGTTCTTCCGATGTGGATTGCGTTGGCTTGAATGTGAGCTTTGAATGCCGAGCGGGAGAGAGTAGTTGAGCACGAAATCAGTTGGGAAGCTTGAAGGCACTTGATTTCTTCACTTGAATGCACTAACTCCCTTGAACCTCTTTTTCTTTCTTCTCTCTTGAATGATCTTATGTTAGGTTGGTGAGAAGTTGTTGGAAGGCACTTAAGAGCTCCCTTTTATAGCCCAAAAAGCAAATATAGCCGTTAGACATAAAGAAAGAAACGTTTGAAATTCAAACAAACCTGCAAAAAGGTGTCAGTCGCGTCCCAGGCGCTCCGGAGACGTCTCCGCTTCAACGCGAGACGTCTCGGCTGTAAGATTTTTCTTTTGACGTTGTTTGGGGTCGACTCGGCGCTTTACGGGGACGACTCTGATGATGAACCGTTTGAATGCTTGTTTTTCTGTTTTTCTGAGAGGGTCGCCTCGGCACTTTACGGGGACGTCTCGGGATGTTTGCACTTTTTGCATGGGGACGACTCCGCTGCCTCGGGGACGACTCTGCTGTTTTATCTTCGAAAAACAAGTCCTCTGGAATTCTCTGAGAGAGTCGACTCCGCTACCTCGGGGACGACTCCAGAAGTTTGCTTTTTACTCGCGGGGACGACTCCGCGTCCTGTGGAGACGACTCGCGCGCATCCCTTGAAATCGGCCTTTCTGCCGCCTCTGAGAGAGTCGACTCCGCCTCTGAGAGAGTCGACTCCGACCCTGCGAGACGCCTCGCCAGGTGCCGGGGACGTCTCCAGACGTGCCAGTTCTTCCTGTTTGTGCCAGAGACGTCTCTGAGACAACCCGGAGACGTCTCGGCTGTCCCTGATCTATTTTCTTCAACTAAAAAATTCTTCAATAAATCCTTAAAAATTATGGAAACTTGCCTAGACATTTCTTAACAATATTATTAATTAATCACCTAAAATTCTCAAATAAATTGTTAAGATAAATGGAATTATACTCTAGTGTTTTGTATTCATCAAAATCCATTAGGAGGTCAACATACTTCTGATGGAAGCTTTTGTGGTTAAGGTTACCATTCAAAAGTGTGTTACACCATAGGGGCATTCTCACTACATGCTGACAGTCTTCAACTGAAGAAGGACAGAGATCACAAAAGTAACCTTTTGAATGTGACATTCGATTTGTACCTCAATCTTTGCCGGCTCTGCAAAATTTTCTTCTCGGTGCTAAGGTAGAGAAAGAGGTTCAATCTATTGTTGCATATATGGCATGGGAGATAGGGACAACAAGGAGCATGCGATTGTTTCAATTGACTCCTTCAACACCAGAAGATTTGGTAAGAAGGGTATCCTCCTTTTATTTTGAGCCACGGGAACTGTGGATTGAAGGCGACTCTGCAACTATTATTCAAAGGCTAAACAGGTCTCCAGTAGATACCTCTAAGCTCCATCCTTTTGCTAAAAGACACCCTGGCATGGAGAAGCCTGCTGCAAATGCATGTGTGGCACCCATACCTTTCGTGCATGTAATCAGGCTACTGATTGGCTAGCAGCACGGGCGCTTTAAAGGGATTTTCTTCTTCGCTGAGGTGATCACATTCCCCCTTCATTGGTTCGAATCTTGCTACCTTCGTGGTGTTGGCTATATGCTATTATTATTCTACTGCTGAGAGGTTCTGTTTCCTGTTGTACAGACTGCTGACTCGACGAATCCTTTTCCATTTTGTCTGGTCTATGGTTCCTACTGTGTACTAAAAGGGCGGAAAAAAACACCCCTACATGGATTTCCACAAACTCTTATTTAAAAATTCAAATCCAATCACAAATACTACAATCAGGCTCATGATCGGCCCCAAAAGGACATATTCTATAGTGTCTCATTGTCCACATAGGCTATAAGCCAAATCTATTTAGATACCACATATAACAACTTAGGACTTTACTCAAAAAGCAAGTAAGAAGTTATATTTTGGATTCTTAATATGGCCTTATATAAGTATGCAAGATCTTCATAGTATACAATCAATGTAGGACTAAAGATGTGCCTACATAAATCCTCACATATATATTATGTACTTATCATCTAAAATCTATATTATAAGGCCTAGTACAAAATCATGTTAATTATGGACTCTATAAATAAAGCATGATATACTTGGTTCAAATGTATAAGCTACCATACAATACATACTACATACTATTGCAACTCCAAATAAATATTTTAAGTATTTTATATGATTTTTTTAAATTTTAAATCATGTAGAGAATTACTATATTTGTACAATTATAATTTTTGATTATTTTAGTTTTATGGTGATTTAAAATCTCAGATTATTTTATATTTTATTATCTTATTCTAGAACATAGACATATTTCTTAGAGAAATATGTTGGTTATTCTACTAAGAGACGCATCCAATCTTCTTGTGGTTTCTTTTTATAAAAGAGTGTGTCCCTTTATAAAAGAGTTGTATGAAGGATAGCTTTTAAATATCACTTCTCCTAGATTACACTCATAGGGTAATCACAAAGTGACATGCTAGTGATAAAATCATGCAAATTCCCAATATATTCATTCTCTATTTTCAAAGTTTGTCATTCTGTTATCCATCAACATTCGGGTTCAAACATGAGAATGCCCATCATGTTCATTTTCTTTGCTTCAAAGTTTTACTTTGTGTTGTCTATTAGCATTTGGGATTAACCTGTCAAATTCACCCTTGAATTATCTTATCTGAATGTACTTTAAACCAATCATGAAGCAATTCAAATTATCTTGGGAGTAGACCATTGCAAAAACATTTGTACATCTAATCCAACTCACTACTTTTGCTTGTATCTTTATGCATCGATATAATAGGAGGTCAACCTCCTTTTCCCTATGAAGAGAGAGAGAGAGAGGATATTTTTGGAAAGCTTTTCTAATCCATTCTAATTTTTACAATAAGATCAAAGAGTGATGATATCAAAAATGTTTTGATGGTCTAGTTAATCAATTTTTCTCATCTTTTAACCAATTATTTTTCTTTAATATTTATTTGGGTGTTTTTGCCTGACTTTACTTGACCACGAGTGAGAGGCATTAGCATCAAACGTTTCAAAGGATTGGTGTCTTGGCTACCTAATTAGAGAATTATTAATATTGAGTATAGTTAGATTTTGATTTATTACCACTTTTATGAACAGTTGTGAGAACAAAATACAAACTATTATATTTTTGACATTCTAATTAATAAAGAAAAATGTATAGACATACAAGCGTGTATATATATTTGTGTGTGTATCTATATATGTGTGTGTGTGTGTTTACACCACATCTAGATCAACTATGATAAAAAAGTCGACACACTAATGGAGAGGTAGGCCAAAACACCAAGAGTACAAGCCGAGTAAATATGGTGTAGATCGAGGGAGGCGAAAACTATCGGTCTAAGACGAGAAGGGATATAATTGTCATGTATAGTGGGCCATGTGGCACAAACCAACAAGTAGTCATACTTATCTGGCTACCACCCAGAGAAAGCAAGGAGTGGATAGTTACACCTATCTTACCATTCAGAGAAAGCAAGGAGTGGATAGTTACACCTATCTTACCACTAGTCATACTACTACCTAGAACATGGAAGGAGTGGTATAACTACACATAATAAAAGAGTAGAGTAGGGAAGACAACTATGATGCATGCCAATAATGGTCCACCAGCACAAACCAACAAGGACAAGTGTCAAGGTTAAGTGGTGTTTATGCCACATTTTTACTCAAAGTGGCACCTAGGAGATACATGCTTGTTCAGCTATGTAGTGGGATTAGAACGGTATCAAATGAATAGGAGCTAAGGCGAAAGATAATAGATATCATAGAGAAACTAACCTAGTCGACTGGAAAGTACCATGCTATAGGCCAAATAAATAGAAACACCCAATATATGGGACAAACTGAATGAAGACTAGTGACGAGTCAAGGTCGATCAAGCAAGGTTATCGATTTGATAAACAGTACAAAATCTGGCCATTATGACAACATGGGTATTGGAGTACAATTGGTGCTAGTTATCAGAACTATCAATGAAAGTAGAGGCCAGACATAAGCTACCATCATTGAAGTGGGAAGTTACCATTCCATTTGTCTTCAAGTATAAATAATAGATTATGATCTAAAGAAAGGGCCTTTAGCCCATCAATGAAATCAGTTTATCTTTAAGTTATCTTTACTTTATCTTTAAATTTGTTACTCTTAGTTTACCATTTCAATTGTAATTTATCTGTAGGAACAGTAGTAGAATACTTTGATTGCAGCTCGGGTACAACCTATCCTTCTTTTAAACGAGCAGCGTGATGATAACGACGAAAGTTCTTGAAGGCTTTTGGACCCATGCTACTTTCATCATTATTCTTCGATCATCTTATTGTCATCTAATCCAATACCTATGGCATGCTCGTACATCTAGCATAGCCTAGCTATGAGACTTATCACCACTCTCCACCAATGAACCAGTATTTCTGGCATCCTCATCTTTTCCCTCTAGAGGGTTGAAGCAAGAGCCACTCTCAATGGATGTGGTGTCAGGTACATATACTTTCTAAGTCCAGTAATCATGTACTTTCTCTAACTGGTACACATCCTAAGTCCATATACCAAGGGGCAAACATAGCAATGGGTTTTACCTCTGTCAAATCCTCCATAGTTTCCTCTTGCTACTCAAATTTAAATTCACCTCTACCAGATCCTTCATGGTCTTCAAATTAGCTAAGTTGAATGATATCAAAGTCCAATTAGACTAATAGATGTGGTGTCAGGTACATCCCATCATCCTCCTGACTATCAAATGATAGGATGTGGGGGCATTATTTTAATCACATCCTGACCGACTATGATCTAAAGGTCAACACATCGAGGGAGAAGTAGGCCGAAATACCAAAGGTACAAGATGAGTGAATGTGGTGTAGACCGAGTGTTGCCCAGATAGACAACCCAAGAGGGGGGGTGAATTGGGTTTTAAAATAATTTTGCAATTAAAACGTTTGAGGATGACTAATTAATACTTTTGCAAGATGATTAATTAGTTGCTATGTGCTGTGAGTGAAATGAGAGTGAGAGAGAGAGACACAAGCAATCACAAACACAATGTTTATAGTGGTTCGGAGCTAACCCTTGCTCCTACGTCCACTCCCTAAGTCTCACTTGGGAATTCACTATAACCCCTTGGATTACAGCCGGTTGTTTTACAAGCTCACAACCCAACTTGTTGTTTTACGAGCTCACAACGAATTCGGTCGGTTTTTCCAGGCTCACCGACTAGAACCACCCCGATTGTTTTCCCGGGATCACAATCGAACCCTTACACGTTGGTTTTACCCTCAGCTCACCAACCAACCTCTACACTCTTGATTCAATCCCCTGATTGAATCAAGCAAAGACAAGATGGAAAGAACAAGGACAAACAGAAAAACAGAGTTTCTAAAAAACAGATATACAGCAATATAAACTAGAGAGAAGTTAAGAGCCCTCAAACACGTTTGAGTTGGAGTAGAGTAGGGCTTCTTGAACTGTGAGTCTCCTCTTGAATGTCTGGTCGACTTGAAGGCAGGAGGAGACTTCTTTAAATGCTGGGAAGAGGTAGCTGGATGGAGTTAATGGCGCTCTTCCTTCTTTTCTGTTCAAAACCAGTTGGCAGAGATAGGATGCTTGATTTCTTTGAGTGGAATAGTGCTTCTCTGCCTTGCTACAGTCCTCTGTGGCTATTTAAGCCATCCCCCACGGAAACTAGCCGTTAGACACCTTTTTCTGCCCGTTCTGCACACTCTGCACATCCTGACAATATGTCCGTTGGGGTCGGAGTCGACTCGCGCGATCTGGAGTCGACTCGGCTGTAGCGGGAGTCGACTCATGCTTTTCTGGAGTCGGCTCGGCAACTGTTTCGGATTTGAATTAAAGTGA
Organism: Phoenix dactylifera; assembly: GCF_009389715.1. Taxonomy (NCBI): domain Eukaryota; kingdom Viridiplantae; phylum Streptophyta; class Magnoliopsida; order Arecales; family Arecaceae; genus Phoenix; species Phoenix dactylifera. Next base: position 176,469 of record NW_024067830.1, on the reverse strand, counting down.
CCTCCGCGACTGGGAGTCGACTCGACTTAACCCGGAGTCGACTCGCCAACTTCTGGAGCTGACTTGCCATTTTCGGAGTCGGCTCATCCCATGAAGTCCATGGAGCTAATTTTTCAACTTGGCCCACTCGAGTCGACTCGACAATCCTGGGAGTCGACTCAGCGCTCAGAGTCCGAACTCCCGATCTTCTGTCTTTTGGCTCGTCCAGTCTTGGAGTCGACTCGAACTGTTCCGGAGTCGACTCGGCTCTCAGTTTCCGAAACACAGCCTTCTGCCTTTTTGATGTAGCGCTGCCTTGGAGTCGACTCAAGCTGTCTGGGAGTCGACTCGGCTCTCAGAGACAATAATTCGGTCTTCTGTCTTTTTGGGGTCGCGCTGTCTCGGAGTCGACTCGCGCATTGCGGGAGTCGACTCGGATCTCAGAGTCCGAAAACTGCTCTCTGACTTTTGCCTTGTGTTCCACTGAGAGTCGACTCTCGCTTTCTTTGGAGTCGACCTGCCAACCATCGGAGTCGACTCGCGTTCCACAGGAGTCGACTCGAATCTCAGGGTCGAAAATCGCTCTCTGACTTTTCTGTCTGTAACTCCTTGGAGTCGACTCATACTACTCCGGAGTCGACTCGGTAATCATCGGAGTCGACTCGCGCACTTCAGGAGTCGACTTGCTGACAGGTTTTGAGTTGAGTCTTTCTGTTCGTCTGTCAGTTCTCAGTCGGAGTCGACTCGTAATGATCCGGAGTCGACTCGAGCCCGTGCCAGTGATTCTGATACACTTGGAGTCGACTCGTAATATCCCGGAGTCGACTCGAGTCTCAGACTTTGGTTCAAACTGACTTCTTAACTTATCCAAAATATCTTGAACCAAGTCTAGAAACACTTAGACAAGATTTTCACTGAAACACTCAATTGAATTCATTAGTAAACAAAAGATATACTCAATTGTTTGAGCTCATCAAAATCAAATAGGGTTTTAATCAATCACTCCACAATCTCCCCCTTTTTGATGATGACAAAACATTGAGTATATGTAAAGTGAATTGCTCAATAAACAAGGAAATGAAATCTATAAATGAATTCAAGTGTCTGGTTTTTTAATTTATCCAAACTTGAAAGGTGTGAAACAATAAATTTTGGAGTTAAAGCTCCCCCTTTCATTTGGAATTATATAAGCCTTCATGTCATGCACTCAATTGTTTGGCTTATATATATTTAATGATTTGACTTTCTTAAAAATTCAGATTCTCCCCCTCAACATATGCATTCTACTTTGTTTTGATTCTCTGAATTTCCTTTTAATGCATTGAAGTTTTTGAACTGAAATTTTTGGTTTTTAGAGGAAAAATCTATCAATTTGTTCTTGAGTAGGATTCAACTAATCTCCGAATATCCCTTGAATAGATTCTGGAGATTACTCCATTAGGAGCCCCAACAGAGAGATAATGAGCCTCGAGGTACCAAATCCACTAAGAACAAATTATGTTTTAATTTTTGATTTTTTTTATGTTGATTCCATTTACATTAAGAATGATAGTGTTATTTTGATGATTAACAAGCATTTAACAAGAGTATGTTATAAGTTAAATCGATACTTCATTTATAAGTTCATTACTCTCAGTATATTTGTATGAATTGATATAGAGACATGTTCTTGTTCATTTGAATGAATCTAACCTTGAGAATGCAGCAAAGTGTGGATTGAGTCGACCCAAAGGTTGATTGGGTCGACCCCGGCACATCAAGAAATCATTTGGCACACTCCTGCAAAAATGGCACAGATGAACAGTGAGTTGGATCGACCCAAGGTAAGCATGAGTCGACCCAACCTTGAAGAACCTCAAAACAGGAAGGAAATAAGCTCTCTGGATTTACTGAGAGGGTCGACCCAAATAGTGGTTGAGTCGACCCAAGCTTGAGTCGACCCAAACCCTGAGAGGGTCGACCCAAAGACAAGACAGAAAGACAGACAGAAAATGGTTCTCTGGAATTACTGAGAGGGTCGACCCAAGAAGAAGTTGAGTCGACCCAAGTGAACTTTGAGTCGACCCAAAAATTGGTTGGGTCGACCCATGAGAAGGAAGGCTGAAATTCAGGTTTCTGTGGTTTCTGAGAGGGTCGACCCAAGGAATGTTTGAGTCGACCCAAGTAAAAGTTGGGTCGACCCAAGGACAGGTTGAGCCGACCCAAACACGGGCTGAACAGTAACGGCTAGTTCTGCAGATGTACTTTTTGCTCTTCCCAAGGTGAGTAACGGCTAGTTTTTCAAATCTGACCATTGGGGCTTGTCCAAAGAAGGTTGGAAACTATTTAAAGGGGCACTATTCATCAGAGAAAATATCTTTTGAAGAGAAATATCAAGGAATACACAAGAAAACAAAAGTGCCCTAATCTCCTTCATCAAGAGCTTCATTCAACAATCAAAGAAAGGGATTGAGCAGTTTCAAAGAGGCATCAAGAGCTCCATCCTCCCTTGAAGAGTGAAGCATCCTTGACAAAGAAGAGCAAAGCCACTTCAAAGCGATAAATACTTTCTAACTCTTCTTTGTAGTTTATATTGTTTCATATGCTCATTTAGGAGTTTGAATCTTTTCTTTTTGTTTGTCAAACACTTTGTAAAGGTTCGTTGGTTAGCCCGCAAAACCAACAAAGGTTTTTGGTGAACCCGGAAAACCAAAGTGTAAAGGTTCGTTGGTGAGCCCGCAAAACCAACAAAGGTTTTTGGTGAACCCGGAAAACCAAAGTGTATAGGTTCGTTGGTGAGCCCGTAAAACCAACAAAGGTTTTTGGATTGTGAGCCCGGAAAACAATCCAACTGTAATCCACGGGATTATAGTGAATTCCCAAGGGGACGCTTGGGGAGTGGACGTAGGTGCTAAGGAGAGCACCGAACCACTATATATTGTTGTGTTTGTGTTGTGCTTGTGCTTACGTTTATTCTTGCATCATCTTCTATCTTTGCACTAGTTTAAATCATTCAAATAGTTTAAGGAAGCATCCACCGCACTTAACTAAGAAAGTCCTTTTTAAACACCAAAAATTTAGAAGAAACCAATTCACCCCCCCTCTTGGCTTGTCACCTTGGGCAACAAGTGGTATCAGAGCAAGGTGCTCTAATAGTACTCATTGATCTCACAATCAAGAGTTAAAGATCATGACAACCCAAGTGGGATGTTCTATGAGTGAGGGACAATTAATTAATAGACCTCCACTATTTGATGGTATAAACTACACATATTGGAAAGCACGCATGCGCATTTTCGTTCAAGCACATGACTACGATTTATGGAGTATCATAGTCAATGGGCTACATACAAATGCTAATCATGATAAGAAAATGGCTCAGCAAAATGCAAAAGCCATGAATATTCTATATTGTGCATTAGATGATAGTGAACTTAATAGCATATCTTTTTGCATAACTGCTAAGGAAATATGGAATATGCTTGAAGTTAAATATGAATGCACTAACGTTTCTAGTGAATTTGAAACTAGTTTCGAAGAAGAAGAGCATCAAACTGAAACTGAAAATCTATGCTTTGTAGCATATGAAGATGAGGTATGTACTCGAACACAAAGTGATTTCTCATTCAAAAATCAAGTACATACTGAAGCTCAATCTGATTTTACATTTGATGAACTTCATGATGCTTTTTCTGATTTATACTTAGAATATAAGAAGCTTAGTTTAAAAAATAAAAAGCTAAATCGGAAAAATCTATCTCTTGCTGAAAGCTATGATATAACTCAGAAAAATAATAAATTACTTTCAGAAGACAATGAAAGGCTAACTAAAGAAGTTAACAAATTTAAGCCTATAGTTGAAAAATTTACTATCAGCTCTGAAAAACTGAACTTAATGATAAATAATCAAAGAGCTGAATTTGAAAAGGCTGGATTAGGATATCAATCTTGGTACACACAAAAATCCCTTAATGATATATGTGTTAAATCCTCCACTATCTATCCTAAAACGGATTCTAATTTATCTGATGAACCTAATGAACAAAAACAGAAAATTAAAAATCCATCATCTACTTATATTAAATCGATGTTTGTTAAATTTAATAAGAGTATGCAGAAATACATTCCTTATAATCCTAAAATCTGCAAGCCTATGGACAAAATAGCCATTAAGAAAATATGGGTTCCAAAAGGAACAATAATAGCTAACCTACAAGGACCCAAAAGAGCTTGGGTTCCTAAGTTGAAAATCTGAATATTTTCTGTAGGTGTGTCTAGCACTCAAGGCTCCAACAAAAGATGCTAATTTAGAAATTGGGTGCTCTAGACATATATTAAAGAATGAAACTTAAAATATACTTTAGAAAAATAATTGAAATGAAAAGAATAATGAAATTAGTAATCCTTGCATCTCATCATTCTCTTTGCCTTAGTATCTAATTAAAACATAAATTGGAGGTATTAATCAATTTTGTGATATAGGTAATATTTTTAAAAAATATAATCAAATCACTTCATTTTATAGTATGCCTTACTTACTGCTGGATAAGTTGCTAAATGATTAATCAATTTATTAAGAATAACTCTATGAATTCTCTATATGCTTGATTGAGAGTTTTTATCAATGGTATTATCTTATTGATCATAGACATGAGAATGTATACTTGGTATGCCTTTAAATATATGCACTATGAATACCAAGATTAAAAAAACCACTTTTGGCATATAAAATCAACTCATACTAGTATGGACTTAATCTCAAAAGACCTTGTCATTGGTTCACTTAGATTAATTTTCGCAAGGTCAAAGTTTGCTATGTATGTCATCTAGAAAAATAAACTAGAATCATTTCTAAATTTGAAAACATTGTTTCCACCTTTTAGCCGTTGGAAATTCTCCATAAGAACTTATTTGGATCTCTAGGATTGTGAACCTAGGAGATAAGCTCTCTAATTTTGTAATTATGGATGATTTCTCAAAGCTAATGTTGGTTTTATTCTTGGCACTTAAATTGAAATATTTTCTGTTTTGGCACAAACTTACAAAAGGTTTCAAATGAAAAAGATTTGCAGACTGTGAAAATTCATGGCACAGCTTTGAAAACCAATTTGTTGATAAAATGGTATTGAATACAATTGTGCTTGCACCAAGAACACTATTGCATATAGGGGTTATAAAAATATAAAAAAAAATATAGAACCTTTGTTGTGTAAGGACAATGCTTTGTGATAGCAACTATCATCACAGCTTGTCATATTATAAGATTTCTATTAAATCTATTTTTAAAGAAAACCCCATGTGAACTCATAAAAAAAATAGAAAATCAAATGTTGCATACCTTCATGTTTTTCAGTTATACATATTATGTTCTCAAGAATGAAATATATGCCAAATCTGATAAAACAAGTATTTCTTTGGATATTACTCTTTAAGCAATGCATATAGAATATTCAATGAAAAGATACTAGTTGTAGAAAGATCAATTTATATTATTCTTATTAAAACTAGATCTTTTATTGAGAATATAGTTTATCACTTTGATTCTATGTAACAATCTGAATTTTGATAGAAACAACTATTTAAGATAATTTGATTAAAACTTAACTGGTATATCTTATTGATAATTATCTTAAGCAAATAGAATCTAAGCTAAATTGCTTTTGAAAATAAGAAATTGGTTTGACTTTGATAAATCTTCTTATTGCCTCACATGGGTGTCCTTGAACCATATTATTTAATAAAGTTATCTCTTCAGTTCAAGTGACTTGTGCTTGCTTATATTTAGGCAATCTCTTGAGTAAAGTGACTCAAATTCAATTATTGTCATGTCTCATGTTGAGTCATCTAGTTAAGAGATATGTTGTATGAATGTTTTTGTATCCTAGAGAACATAATGAATTGCCTTCAAGAAAAGAAAAAGATTTTGCTAATGATACAGGATTTGTGAGCAAGAAATTTCAACTTGAAGGACACCTCGATGAAAGATACAATAAACATTCCCTTGGAAACAAAAAAAGAGGAAGATTTTCTTCAGCCAAGGGTGTAAAGAATCTAAAAGGTATTTGGCTTGAAGAATGCTAAATGCACTGGTAATCTAAACTCTTCTCTTGTGAGTTAGTTGAGCAAAATCAATAGTCTGAAATTATATGGTAGCATGATTAAACCTTTAAATTGCTAATCTTCTTGATATCATGCTTCATTCTCATGCTAATGATAATTGTTTCATGGTATGATTAAATTGAAGTTCACTTTTGCCTGTATAATGCATAACCATGAAATACACAAGTTTATGCCTCAAGTTTCTAATTCAAAATAACTTGTGATAAGCTATGAATCATTGGGCATAATGAAAATGCTGTTTGCATGATATATATTTATATGCAGCATATTAGATTAATTCTTTATTCTGCTCTTTCATGTAACTACTTGAAAATGACAAAAAGAGAGAGAGATAAAGAAAAAGAAAATGAACATTGCTCAGAAGAAGTAAAAGCTAAGTAAATACTCCAATCTTAAGTAAAAGCAGCGCAAGCATAATATATTCAGCATATTTGTGAGACTTGTGTGAACATTCTTTTGGAAGGGATAAAATCCGTAATTAATTATATTTAAATAGGGAGAGTTTGGAGTGAATATCTTGTTGCTAAAGAGAACAGTTTAACATTTCTACATTGCTCATTATAGGGATGGTGCCAATGGGGAGGCTAGTGGTAGTACCCGGCACTATTTGACCCAACTATTCGGTGTAGGGTATATTAGGGACGGCACAAGAGGGAGGCTAGTGGTAGTACCTCGTGCCCCTTCCAACTCCACCGGATAGGGAGCAAATAGAGTATAGAGCATAAGAAGGTAAAAATGAAAGTATATAAGAAGAATCAAGTCAAATTTTTAATCACTTGAAAACACACTTTAAGGATGAAATCAGTACAAGATTATATTTAAATAGGAGGAGTTTATTTGAAAAGAATTGATTTTGATCATTGACATGCTTGCTCTTAATATTTTAATGCATGACTTAACACATAATATATTTTGCATATGGCATGATGTCTTGAATTATGGGTTCTCAATATTTTGTAATGCTCCATGCTTGGACAATTTGATTGAATGTTTGAAATACTACATAAAATTTTTATTTGGTATTATTGAAAAGAAATTTCAGAATTGTCGTTCACAATCATCTTTAAAATCTGAAAGTTGAATAAATTTGTAAAAAGGAGAAGAGAAGGATATCTCTATTTAGGCAAAATGAATTGATTTTGTTTTATCCTTCAACTTGCTTAACTTTGGTATATAATGTTCAAATTCATACCAAAACTCAACATAAATACAAATATTCTGAATATGCTCTTATATGTTTGAAATATGTGTTTTCAATCGTAATGATTTAAGATGAGCTACAATGTGAAGATACATATCTCAAATTACAACTTTGAAAGCCTCCTTGAGAATCTTTATGAAATTTAGAATCTGATTTTGTATAAAAGCTTAAACTCAATATGAATTTCTAGATAAAACTACAGCTTAAAAAAAATAGAATAATTCTGATGCCTTGATTGCTTGCCCCGATACGCATCTGAAACATATCATTTCTTATCTTCAAAGTGTACTAATATTGGTCTGAATGATGTGTCTTTCGATGATCTTGATTGCAAACAAATATTTTTAAATATGTGATTTTATTTTGATATTGAAAAGATTTATTGTGCTTCATATATACATTGCTGAAAAACTTTGATTAAGAAATTGAGTTCTATAAATATATATACTTCAATGATCATCTATATGTTTTTTTTCCTCTCCTACATTATTAAAGACTTCTATCAAAATATATATGTATATATATATTATTAAAAGAGTGAATGATCTTAAGTTTAGAAATATTTCAGCTCACTCAAATGATTCTTAAAAGAAAGAAAATGTAAATGCTTTTGAAAGAATTTGAGCTTCAAATGAATTATTTTCTGATTAATATTTCAGTACATTTTCTCAAAGATTAAGAGGAAGCATAACTTGTTCTTAAAAGATTAAAAAGAGTGATTGCTATAAATTTTGAATAATTCTAGATCACTCTACATTCTTGATATCATAAAGTTTCAGTTTTATTCACGTTTATCATTAAAATCTGAAATTCAACAAAAGATAAGAATAATTAAAGAAGAATGCATCTTTTAAGGGGGAGCTTTAGATATTCAGTATCTTATCCTAAAGTTACTTTAATTTGATGCATACCTTGAATTTTATGGATTGATTTTGATGAACCTCCTTATATTGCAAGACTTGCTTTAATTATATAATAAGTTTATACCTTGAGATGAGTTCTATAAAGGTTGTCTTATCTCAAACCTTGAGTCTTATGAAAATAAAATATATTTTCGAGATTGACAATTTTATTGAACAAATTCTAAAACTCTCAAATGGAATGATTAATTAAGGGGGAGAAAGAAAATTTCAGAGGGAGAGATCATATAGAACTTAATCATGTAAATTCACAACTAAAGATGAGAGAAAGAATACTAAATGTAAAGTGGTATTAAACTTTGTGCCTCATTGAATATCTTTTGAAAGTTGGATTTTCATCTGTACTTAATTGGTAAATCACTTGTTTTGAAAACTAAGTGAAAAGGATTCCATTTGTCTTAGTATTGGAAATTTACTTTGGAATCTACTAATGAGCTCTTATTGGCTTGCACTTTAGTGTTTCAATCATGAGCCAATTCATTTTAATTGATTTTGATGATATGATCTTTAAAGGAGTAAAAGAAAGTCTTTAAGAGAGCTTTCAAAGAACTTTCAAAGCCCTGAATTTTATGTATCCTACATTGCATAAATTCATATTTTGGTATCTATGCTCCAATACTTTTATATCATGAAAGAACTCCGAAGTCATTAAGAATTAAGGATTCAATATAATCTTATGTTTTTCGAGTATATAAGTTTTGATCTTTATCTGCTCTTAAACTATACTCTAAAAATTAATTAGATTGCTCTCATGTTGCTATATACTTAATATATTAAAAAAAAAGGGTATTGAAGTTTCATTCGTGCTTTCTTTGAATATTATTCTTGATACTCCTTGAAATAACTTGAAAAAGATTCCATCTACACTTGATTTCAAAACTATCTTTGGAATCTACATTTAGAGATCACTTCTGGCTTATATCCTAAATATCTCATTCCTAAAGCCAAACACATAGAAATAAGATATGATTTTATTAGGGATCATGTGCAAAATGGAAACATATGTATTGAGCATATATGCACTGAAAAACAATTAGCCGACATATTCACAAAACCCTTGAGTGAAGATAGATTCTGCACGCTAAGGAGAGAATTAGGTATATGTGATCCTTTTTATTGAAGAAATATAAAAGGGAGCAAGTAGTCTCATGATACATTCCTCCAATTTCTAAAAATCCATAAAACATGAGTCAAACTTATTATCTATAGATTCCTTACTCATGTATCATTGTCCCAGAAAGAATTTATAAGGATTGAAAGCAAGGAAAATTTTTAGAAGCAAAAAGGAAGAGAAAAGAAAAATTCTGCACTTGGGTCAACCCAACCCAGAATAGGGTCGACCCAACGTTGAGTCGACCCAAGAAGTTTCTTGAGTCGACCCAACGTCGGGATCCCACTGTTAAAAGGGGGACCCGTGAGCTATCTAGGGCACTGTTTACCCTTTGTCCTCTTCCGAAAACCTTATTTTCCACTCTCAAATCTTCTCCAATCATCTCCAAACAGTAGATTACTTCAAGATCTTAGAGAAATGGGACCCGAGAGAACCGTAGCCAAGCGATCCGGGAGAGTCTCACGATCTTGTTTAGAGACTAGGATATGTATCTAGTTCTCATATGTATTTGGTGGTTATCATGCATCTTTAAACTTTGATTGAGGAATATTGTATTTGCTTTTGCTTTTGATATACTAAAATGTTCCTATTTTGATCAATGAAGTTTGAAGTTTGGTATTTATTGCATCTTTTCCCATGTACCTATTTGATGATAACAAAAAGGGGGAGAAGTAAAGAAAGAGTAATAGGGGAGAAGTAAAGATATCTTTAGAGTAAATAGAGTAACAAAAAGGGGAAGAAGTAAAGAAAGAGTAATAAGAGGAGAAGTAAAGAAAGAAAGAGAAATAATTTGTAAAATAAATAGAAAATCATATAGGAAAGCATATATATCCAAGGGGGAGCAATTTGCAACAATGAAAATGATCAACTCAAAAATTTATATCAAATTTCAGAATTTGGCACACATAATTTCAGAATTTGGCACGCACCTTTCACACCTCGATACATAATCTGAAACTCATGTTTTATCTCAAATTTTTGGAGTTTCATCTTTAATGAATTATAAATGAAAGGGGGAGTAACTCAAAAAGTCAAATTGGCAACATTTAAATGATATAGGGGGAGACTTCACTCTTATATATGAAAAGCTGAAATTCAGCAAGTTAAGCTCTTTTCAAAAACTGATTTTAAGATAAGTATCAATAGGCTCATACTCTTTATTTTGTAATAATCAAAAAGGGGGAGATTGAGAATGATAGTGTTATTTTGATGATTAACAAGCATTTAACAAGAGTATGTTATAAGTTAAATCGATACTTCATTTATAAGTTCATTACTCTCAGTATATTTGTATGAATTGATATACAGACATGTTCTTGTTCATTTGAATGAATCTAACCTTGAGAATGCAGCAAAGTATGGATTGAGTCGACCCAAAGGTTGATTGGGTCGACCCCGGCACATCAAGAAATCATTTGGCACACTCCTGCAAAAATGGCACAGATGAACAGTGAGTTGGGTCGACCCAAGGTAAGCATGAGTCGACCCAACCTTGAAGAACCTCAAAACAGGAGGAAATAAGCTCTCTGGATTTACTGAGAGGGTCGACCCAAACAGTGGTTGAGTCGACCCAAGCTTGAGTCGACCCAAATCCTGAGAGGGTCGACCCAAAGGCAAGACAGAAAGACAGACAGAAAATGGTTCTCTGGAATTACTGAGAGGGTCGACCCAAGAAGAAGTTGAGTCAACCCAAGTGAACTTTGAGTCGACCCAAAAATTGGTTGGGTCGACCCATGAGAAGGAAGGCTGAAATTCAGGTTTCTGTGGTTTCTGAGAGGGTCGACCCAAGGAATGTTTGAGTCGACCCAAGTAAAAGTTGGGTCGACCCAAGGACAGGTTGAGCCGACCCAAACACGGGCTGAACAGTAACGGCTAGTTCTGCAGATGTACTTTTTGCTCTTCCCAAGGTGAGTAACGGCTAGTTTTTCAAATCTGACCATTGGGGCTTGTCCAAAGAAGGTTGGAAACTATTTAAAGGGGCACTATTCATCAGAGAAAATATCTTTTGGAGAGAAATATCAAGGAATACACAAGAAAACAAAAGTGCCCTAATCTCCTTCATCAAGAGCTTCATTCAACAATCAAAGAAAGAGATTGAGCAGTTTCAAAGAGATATCAAGAGCTCCATCCTCCCTTGAAGAGTGAAGCATCCTTGACAAAGAAGAGCAAAGCCACTTCAAAGCGATAAATACTTTCTAACTCTTCTTTGTAGTTTATATTGTTTCATATGCTCATTTAGGAGTTTGAATCTTTTCTTTTTGTTTGTCAAACACTTTGTAAAGGTTCGTTGGTTAGCCCGCAAAACCAACAAAGGTTTTTGGTGAACCCGGAAAACCAAAGTGTAAAGGTTCGTTGGTGAGCCCGCAAAACCAACAAAGGTTTTTGGTGAACCCGGAAAACCAAAGTGTATAGGTTCGTTGGTGAGCCCGTAAAACCAACAAAGGTTTTTGGATTGTGAGCCCGGAAAACAATCCAACTGTAATCCGCGGGATTATAGTGAATTCCCAAGGGGACGCTTGGGGAGTGGACGTAGGTGCTAAGGAGAGCACCGAACCACTATATATTGTTGTGTTTGTGTTGTGCTTGTGCTTACGTTTATTCTTGCATCATCTTCTATCTTTGCACTAGTTTAAATCATTCAAATAGTTTAAGGAAGCATCCACCGCACTTAATTAAGAAAGTCCTTTTTAAACACCAAAAATTTAGAAGAAACCAATTCACCCCCCCCCCCCCCCTCTTGGCTTGTCACCTTGGGCAACATACATATCTATTAAATATTTCTCCCCCTTTTTGTCATCGTATCAAAAAGGAAGTGAGTATAACACGCAATCAATTAGAGAGCAAATTGCACAAAATTGAAGAGAATATGTCTACTCATTGTATTGATGTGTATGTAAATACATTTGTGAATACAATAAGTAAAGCAAAAAGAATACATGTCAAAATACAAAAAGATATCTAAGGCTTCCTCGAGGAGGATGCGGCTCCCCGGGGCATGCGCTCTGCAAGTAGTGTGACTGCATTGGTGACGTGCTCGAGCTGTCGGATAATGGCCGAGGTGGCCCTACTATGTGTCGTATCGAGCTCGGTCACCGACTGCTGAAGTGTGTCAAGCTTGGCGATGAGCACATTCGCCAAGCGCTCGGCCCCCTGGGTAGTGGTGCCCATGTCGTGTCGCATGTCATCGCGCATCTTCCGAGTGGTGCTCGTGACTTCGCTCATGCTGTGGAACTGGGCTTGGATCAGGCTCCTTACATTGTAGATCTCTTCCCGCACATGGGCCGTCATCTCAGTCACGGCTGACAGGGAAGGGACCAACGCTGAAGAAGGTGCAGGAGAGGGAGCAGGCACTGAACCTCGGAGCTCCCTAAGCAGGTCATCCCAGAGATCTCTAACTATCTCCTGCCGCAACTCCCGGAGCTGCTCAGGAGAGATCCGGACCTCCATGGGCTGAGTAGGTGGAGCTGAGGAGGAGGGTCCGGCAGAGGTGGTGGGAGCAGAGGTGGAGGGAAAGGTAGGATAGTCTGAGTCTGGGTCAGGACTGGGGGAATGTCTGGTGGTATGTGTGGAGGTGGATGATTTCCTAACCCAGGTTCCCTCGACCTTCCGAAACCCCATCCTGTGTAGGGTTCCCGGACGCATGCGATCTGTCCATCGCAATGCGCGAGAGGGTTCCCCCTCAGGAATGGGAATCTCGGCCTCCCTAAATAGAAGAGTGAACATCATGCCATAGGGGAGGGTGAGCCTAGGTCTATCTAGTGGCTCACATAGATATCTATACAACATCTTGGGAAAGTTGATTGGGGTGTCCTGGAGGATGTAGAACATAAGAGCTAGGTCTCTCTCAGATACAAAATCGAAGCGGCCAGTCTTCGGGAAGAGGGACCTAGAGATGATACTCAAGAGGAGCCGCATCTCAACTGAAAGTAAGCTAGCGGACACCTCATCTAAGGGGGACTGAGGTGGATGTCCTAGAATGGCCGTAAGGGCCTCAGTCCTATCCTCGGGGTGTGTGGGAGCCACCCCTACTTGTGGAAGATGGAGGACCTGAGCAATGATATCCTCCGAAATGAACAATGGGACACCGGCTACCATGCCCTCGATACCCCCATCGCCCCTTTGTACAGTACCGTAGAACTCCCTAACTAGGCCAGGGTATGTGGGGAGATCTAGGGAACAAAAATACTCTAATCCCTGGGCCCGCAGTCTCTCTCCTATAGTAAAGCCCTTCCGGGAGAGATAGTCGAAATCGACGTATCTCCCGGTGGAGACCGCCTTCCCGGCGCACGGCCTCGAGGGAACCTCCCTCGGCGGGGAACGAGCCGGAGGTTGTGGCCTCGCGGGATCGTTCCGAGCCTTGGAACGCCGCTCGGCACCGGTCGCGGGTTGGGGTCTCTTCCGGACAACGGCTTTACGAGGCATTTTGACCTAGGGAAGAGGAAGGAACCTAAAGAAGCGAGGAAGATGGACGGGAAAAACCTTAAGGTCGGCCGGAGACGCTCTAGGAGTCGGCTCTAGGGCTTGTGAACAGTGGCGGCGATGAATAGAAGTGTTGAGTAAACGATGAAGTTAGGGTTAAAAAATCGGATCCCGACTGCGAGTCGACTCCTCTGAGTCGCGAGTCGACTCGACCTCGAGTCGACTCCAAAGTATGCGCGAGTCGACTCTCCTTATGCGCCTATTGACCTCGAGTCGACTCCCGACTGTATGCGAGTCGACTCTCCGTTACAAGCCGACTCTGAAACTTGCTCGAGTCGTCTCGAACTCTGGCACGCACCTAAAAATCATGCTATGTTCGTGCCGAATGAGGGAAAATCACTAAGTTATGATCTGATTTGATGATCATTGTAAAGAAACTCTAAATTAGCCACAATCTAATTATCAAAATCAATGAACTAGTGGAAAATACCACTAGGATGGATCAATCACTCTCAATCCCCTCCTAAGCACACTAAATCTCTCTTCACTTAAGGATTTTGTAAAAATGTCAGCTAATTGATCATCAGTACAAACAAATTGAAGTGTCACATCACCATTCAGTACATGATCTCTTATGAAGTGATGTCTTATCTCAATATGTTTAGTTCTTGAATGCTGAATTGGATTTTTAGTTAGATTAATGGCACTTGTATTATCACAATTAATGAGAATTTTATCTTGTTTAATGCCATAATCTTCCAATTGTTGTTTGATCCACAAGATTTGAGCACAACAACTCCCGGCTGCAACATATTCAGCTTCAGCAGTAGATAATGCAACCGAGTTTTGTTTCTTGCTAAACCATGAGATTAAGTTTTCTCCTAGGAATTGACATGACCCGCTGGTGCTTTTTCTATCAAGTTTACATCCAGCAAAGTCTGAATCTGTGTATCCTATTAAGTTTAGGCTAGATTCTTTAGAATACCATAACCCTATATTCTTTGTTCCTATCAGGTATTTAAAGATTCTCTTGACTGCAATTAGATGAGATTCCTTAGGATTAGACTGATATCTAGCACACATGCAAACACTAAACATGATATCAGGTCTACTTGCAGTAAGATACAATAAAGATCCTATCATACCTCTATATAGTTTCTGATCTACAGATTTACCTGATTCATCTTGGTCTAATTTGCACGATGAGCTCATGAGGGTGCTGATTGACTTGTTCCCCTCCATATCAAACTTCTTAAGCATCTCCTTGATGTATTTAGCTTGATTGATGAAGATGCCTTCTTCAGATTGTTTGATTTGAAGCCCGAGGAAATAATTCAGCTCTCCCATCATGCTCATTTCAAATTCACTCTGCATCAAGTCAGCAAATTCTTCGCAGAGGCGATTGTTAGTAGCACCGAAAATAATATCATCAACATAAATCTGCACTAACAACATATCTTTGTTTTTCTTCTTTAGAAACAATGTTGTATCTACATTACCCCTAGAAAACTCATGTTCTAATAGGAATTTGCTAAGCCTCTCATACCATGCTCTAGGTGCTTGTTTCAAACCATAAAGTGCCTTGTTCAATTTATATACATGATTAGGGTATTGATGATTTTCAAAACCAGGAGGTTATTCTACATATACCTCCTCATTAATATACCCATTTAAGAATGCACTTTTTACATCCATTTGAAATAATTTGAAGTCCTTAGAGCATGCAAATGCTAGTAAAAGTCTAATTGCCTCAAGTCTAGCTACAGGAGCAAAGGTTTCATCAAAATCTATACCTTCTTCTTGATTATAACCCTTTGCTACTAGTCTAGCCTTATTCCTTATTACAATTCCATTTTCATCAAGTTTATTTTTATAAATCCATTTGGTACCTATAATTGAATATTCAGTAGGTCTTTCAACTAGATTCCATACTTTGTTTCTAGTAAATTGGTTTAATTCTTCTTGCATTGCATTTATCCAATTTACATCTTTTTCAGCTTCTTCTATGTGTTTGGGCTCAAAATGTGAAACGAAAGCTAGATGATTGTTTAAGTTCCTAAGAGATGCTCTAGTCCTAACAGGTTGAGATGGATCATCTAGAATTAATTTCTTAGGATGCCCGTGAGCAAACCTCCAAGCCTTAGTCAGCCCATGATCCATAATAGCCTCTTGGCTTGATGATGCATTTCCAATTAATTTTTGATTATCATCTTGTAATGTCATCTCATCTATCTTCTCTTCAAGAATTTCACCATCATCATCAAAATTAACTCTCTTGCCAGAAGAGATATCACTAAAATCATCAAAAACAACATGTATGGATTCTTCTATAACTAGGGTTCTTTTATTAAAGATTCTATAGGCTTTACTAGTTGTGGAGTACCCCAAGAATATACCCTCATCAGATTTAGAGTCAAATTTTCCTAGATTATCTTTTCCGTTATTATGAACAAAACACCTACATCCAAAAATATGAAAATAGTTCACTTTTGGTTTTCTGTTTTTCCAAAGTTCATAAGGTGTTTTCTTTATGATGGGTCTTAATAAAACTCTATTTAATATATGACAAGAAGTATTGACGGCTTCTCCCCAAAAGTACTTAGGGAGGTTACTTTCACACAACATAGTTCTAGCCATTTCCTCTAGAGTTCTATTTTTCCTCTCCACAACTCCATTTTGTTGTGGTGTCCTAGGTGCAGAAAAATTGTGTGTTATCCCCTTTTTACTACAAAACTCATCAAATAAATGATTTTTAAATTTGGTACCATGGTCACTTCTAATAGCTATTACTGAAGTATCTCTAGCATTTGTTACTTCTTTATGAAATTTCTTGAAAATTGAAAATGCTTGATCCTTATGGCCTAAGAACATGACCCAAGTATATCTAGAATAATCATCTACGTAGACCATATTTATTTCCACCTAGACTTGTGGTTCTAGTTGGTCCGAATAGGTCCATGTGTAGTAGTTCTAGAGGTCTAGAGGTAGAGACACAATTTATAGATTTAAAGGAGTTCCTTGATTGTTTGCCAAATTGACATGCTTCACATATTTTATTCTTTTCAAACTTTAATTTTGGCAAACCTATCACAGAATCTCTTTTAACTAGTTTAGATATGGTGTCCATGCTTGCATGACCTAACTTACGGTGCCATAACCAACTAGCATCATTATCCTTAGTTTCATTAACAACTAAACATGGGTTGTGTTTGGCAAGATCCTCAAGGTCTACAACATACACATTTCCACGTCTTATTCCTTTAAAAACTAAACTATTGTCATTTGGGTTTGTTATGATGCATAGTGATGGTTTAAACATAACATTATAACCTCTATCACATAATTGACTAATGCTTAATAAATTATGCTTAAGACCATCAACATATCGAACATTATCAATAAAAGTTGAAGGGGTAATTTGTACTTTACCTATACCAATGATGTGACCTTGGTTATTGTCTCCAAAAGTCACAACACCTCCCTTCTTAGCTTCAAAGGTGAAGAATTGATCCTTGTCACCCGTCATGTGTCTTGAGCAGCCACTATCCAAGTACCAACAATTTTTGTCGACCTTGGCTGCAAGACACTCCTACACAAGCAAATCATATAATCTTAGGTACCCAAGTTTTCTTGGGTCCTTCATGGTTAGTAATGTTGGTTCCTTTTGGAACCCAAACCCTCTTAATTTTTCTTTTAGTTTTCCCTTTCCTATAATTACACACATTTGCTTTATGTCCTAAAGTTCCACAACAAAAGCAGGTTATTTTCTTAGTTTTACTTTTCCCTGCTTTAACAAAGAAGTTACTAAGAAGTTTTTGCTTATGTTTAGGTTTATACCCTAAACCCGCTCTATTGAATACCGCTCGTTGACTATTAAGTATCATATTCAATTTTTCAGAACTATATGTAAATTTTTCAACCAAGGGTTTGTATTTTTCAAGTTCTTTAGTTAGTGTTTGTTTTTCTGCTTTTAGATCATTTAGTTCTTTTGTGAGACTCTCATTTATATGTTTATTGTTTTTGGGTTCTAATGTTTCTTTGTTCAGCCTTTCATTTTCTTTAGTTAAGGTAGTATTCTTTTGTATCAAGATTTGGTTGCTTGTTTTAAGTTCTGCATTTTCTTTGATAAGAACATCTTTATCCTTAACTAATGAATCATACTTACGGAGATAAGTTTGGTTAGTTACTTTTAGTTCTTTGTTTTTAACGTTTATTGTTTTGTATTCATCCATTAATTCATTGAAAGCATCATATAATTCATCGAAAGTAAAATCTAAATGTGGTGCGGATGTTACCTCATTTTCATTGGCCATGAAGCAGAAATTGGCCTTTTCTCCTTGTTCCTCATCCGATGATGATGATGATGTGTCGGAGTCCAATAGGGTGGTGACAAGGGCTTTCTTCTTCTTGTACTTGCTCCCCTTCTTCAGTAAAGGACACTCAGCTCTGATGTGTCCCGGCTTCTTGCACTCATAACATCCAATCTCCTCATTTTTCCTTTCCTTACCTTTATCCTTTCGATAGAAATTTGAGGGGCCTCTCCTTTGATGAAAGGACTTCTTTTGGTTGATGAATCTTCTGAACTTACATACGAGAAGAGCCTCATCATCCTCTCCCTCGTGATCTTCTTCTTCACTGCTGCTACTGCAAGACAATTCTTTGTTAGATGATGTAGATTTGAGAGCTATTACCTTTTTCTTATGGGAGGACTCTTCTTCGCTGTGTTGCTTCATTGTTAGCTCGTGTGTCATTAGGGATCCAAGAAGCTCCTCAAGTGGTAGCTTGTTCAAGTCCTTGGCTTCTTGGATTGCCGTCACCTTAGCTTCCCATGACCTTGGTAGACAGCGAAGAATCTTCCTGACAAGATCACTGTTAGTATAGTTTTTGCCAAGGCTTTTTAGGCCATTGACAATGTCAGTAAATCTAGTGAACATGCAAGTGATTGTTTCATTAGAATCCATCTTAAATAGTTCATACTTATGAACCAATATGTTTATTTTGGATTCTTTGACTTGATTCGTGCCCTCATGGGTCACTTCAAGTCTATCCCAAATCTCTTTTGCAGAATTGCAAGTAGAGATTTTATTGAATTCATTCCTATCTAATGCACAGTAAAGCACATTCATTGCTTTGGAATTGAGTTGTGCCTTTCTCATGTCATGGTCATCCCAATCCTTTTCGAGTTTGGGTACAGTGACACCCTCTACATAGATGGATGGGATGTATGGTCCATTTACTACAATGGTCCACATCTCATAGTCTTGGGCTTGGATAAATATTCTCATCCTAGCCTTCCAATATGAGTAGTCGGATCCATTAAAGAATGGGGGTCTTTGGGTGGACTGACCCTCAATGTGGGAAGATCCAAATGGGGTTGTCATTTTGATCTTTTACTCTTAGGGTAGAAGAGTTTAGGCTCTGATACCACTTGTTGCCCAGATAGACAACCCAAGAGGGGGGATGAATTGGATTTTAAAATAATTTTACAATTAAAATATTTGAGGATGACTAATTAATACTTTTGCAAGATGATTAATTAGTTGCTATGTGCTGTGAGTGAAATGAGAGTGAGAGAGAGAGACACAAGCAATCACAAACACAATGTTTATAGTGGTTCGGAGCTAACCCTTGCTCCTACGTCCACTCCCCAAGTCTCACTTGGGAATTCACTATAACCCCTTGGATTACAGCCGGTTGTTTTACAAGCTCACAACCCAACTTGTTGTTTTACGAGCTCACAACGAACTCCGTCGGTTTTTCCAGGCTCACCGACTAGAACCACCCCGATTGTTTTCCTGGGATCACAATCGAACCCTTACACGTTGGTTTTACCCTCGGCTCACCAACCAACCTCTACACTCTTGATTCAATCCCCTGATTGAATCAAGCAAAGACAAGATGGAAAGAACAAGGACAAACAGAAAAACAGAGTTTCTAAAAAACAGATATACAGCAATATAAACTAGAGAGAAGTTAAGAGCCCTCAAACACGTTTGAGTTGGAGTAGAGTAGGGCTTCTTGAACTGTGAGTCTCCTCTTGAATGTCTGGTCGACTTGAAGGCAGGAGGAGACTTCTTTAAATGCTGGGAAGAGGTAGCTAGATGGAGTTAATGGCGCTCTTCCTTCTTTTCTGTTGAAAACCAGTTGGCAGAGATAGGATGCTTGATTTCTTTGAGTGGAATAGTGCTTCTCTGCCTTGCTACAGTCCTCTGTGGCTATTTAAGCCATCCCCCACGGAAACTAGCCGTTAGACACCTTTTTCTGCCCGTTTTGCACACTCTGCACATCCTGACAATATGTCCGTTGGGGTCGGAGTCGACTCGCGCGATCTGGAGTCGACTCGGCTGTAGCGGGAGTCGACTCATGCTTTTCTGGAGTCGGCTCGGCAACTGTTCCGGATTTGAATTAAAGTGACCTCCGTGACTGGGAGTCGACTCGACTTAACCCGGAGTCGACTCGCCAACTTCTGGAGCTGACTTGCCATTTTCGGAGTCGGCTCATCCCATGAAGTCCATGGAGCTAATTTTTCAACTTGGCCCACTCGAGTCGACTCGACAATCCTGGGAGTCGACTCGGCGCTCAGAGCCCGAATTCCCGATCTTCTGTCTTTTGGCTCGTCCAGTCTTGGAGTCGACTCGAACTGTTCCGGAGTCGACTCGGCTCTCAGTTTCCGAAACACAGCCTTCTGCCTTTTTGATGTAGCGCTGCCTTGGAGTCGACTCGAGCTGTCCGGGAGTCGACTCGGCTCTCAGAGACAATAATTCGGTCTTCTGTCTTTTTGGGGTCGCGCTGTCTCGGAGTCGACTCGCGCATTGCGGGAGTCGACTCGGATCTCAGAGTCCGAAAACTGCTCTCTGACTTTTGCCTTGTGTTCCACTGAGAGTCGACTCTCGCTTTCTTTGGAGTCGACCTGCCAACCATCGGAGTCGACTCGCATTCCACAGGAGTCGACTCGAATCTCAGGGTCGAAAATCGCTCTCTGACTTTTCTGTCTGTAACTCCTTGGAGTCGACTCATACTACTCCGGAGTCGACTCGGTAATCATCGGAGTCGACTCGCGCACTTCAGGAGTCGACTTGCTGACAGGTTTTGAGTTGAGTCTTTCTGTTCGTCTGTCAGTTCTCAGTCGGAGTCGACTCGTAATGATCCGGAGTCGACTCGAGCCCGTGCCAGTGATTCTGATACGCTTGGAGTCGACTCGTAATATCCCGGAGTCGACTCGAGTCTCAGACTTTGGTTCAAACTGACTTCTTAACTTATCCAAAATATCTTGAACCAAGTCTAGAAACACTTAGACAAGATTTTTACTGAAACACTCAATTGAATTCATTAGTAAACAAAAGATATACTCAATTGTTTGAGCTCATCAAAATCAAATAGGGTTTTAATCAATCACTCCACACCGAGGGGAGAAAGAGCTATTGGTCTAGGGTGAGAAGGGAGGTGAATGTCATGCATAACGGGCCATACAGCACAAACCAACAAGTAATCACATCAAATTTGCCACTACCTGGAACATGAGAGGAGTGGGGTGGTAAAGTTTATCTTACTACAACCTATACTACTATCCAGAATATAGGAGTGGTACAACTACTCATAATATAAGAATAGTGGAGAGAAGACAACTACCATGCACAATAATAATAGCCTACGTGGTGCAAATTAGCAAAGACAAATGTCAAGGTTAAGTAGTGTTTACACCACATTTTTACTCAAGATGGTATTAGGGAGACATGCTTATTTAGCCATTTGGAGGGATTAGAACATGACAAGTATAATATGATGTCAAATTAATGAAAGCTAAGGTCGAAAGTACTAGACACCATAAAGAAGCTAATCGAGTCGACTAAAAGCTATCATGCTATAGGTTGAATAAACAGAAGTGGCTAATATATGGGATAGCCTGAAAAGATTAGTAACGAGTCGAGGCTAATCTAGCATGATTATCAATCTGATAGATGGTATAGAAACTGGCCATTATGACAATGTAGATAGTGGAGAATAGTTGGCACTAGTTAGTAGATTATCGAAGTAGGTAGTTACCATACCTTTTATCTTCTAGTATAACTAATAGATTGTAATCTGAAGAAAGGACTTTTGGCACATCAATGAAATCAGTTGACCTTTATCTTTTGATTATCTTTAGTTTATTTTTAAATTTTTTGCTCTTAGTTTATTAGTAGGGCTCTAATTTATCCGAAGGAGTAGTAATAGAATAGTTTTCTTGGCTACACCATATCCTACCTATCTTTTTTTGTTCTGAATAAGTGATATGATGGTAGTAGAAGTTCTTGAAGATCATAGCATTTGGACCTATATAACTTTCATCATCATAGGGGTGGCAAAATATGACCCAACCCGCCAACTCGATCCGTGTTCGACCCGCCATAAACAGGTTTGTGTTTGGCCTAAACAGGTTCGGATCGTAAACAAGTCGACCCATTTAACCTATTTTTTAATTGGGTCGGATACCGATTTTAGATGTCTGACCCGTATAAACCGTTTAACCCGTTTAACTGTTGGGCAGGTTAAACAGGTTAAACAGGTCTAAATAGGTTAAACGGGTGTAAACAGGTTTAAACAGATCGGGTTGGGCAGTTAAACAGGTTGGGTTGGGCAGGTTAAACAGGTCTAAACAGGTTAAATGGATTGGGTTGGGCAAACAGGTTAAACAGGTCGGATCGGGTTGGGCAAACAGGTTACCTGTTTATGAAACAGGTTAAACAGGTCAGGTTACCTGTTTATTAAACATGACAGGTTCAGGTTGTAATTTCTGACCTATTTAATAAACAGGTCGGGTTCAGGTTTATGATTTTTTGATCCGGCCTGCATGTGACCCGACTCGTTTATGATCCGACCCGACCCGATTGCCACCTCTACATCATCATCCTTTGATTATATTATTTTCGGGGTAATCTAACGTTAGTGGTATGCTGCACATCCACCAGAGCCTATCCATCAGACTTGTCACCCCTCTTCGTCAACCAGCGAGCTTCCTGAAATATCCATCTTTCCTCTTTAGATGATCATAGCAAGAGCTAGCACCAACAAGTTTCTTTGGCACACCCATTGGGACTTAGTGAATAATGTGCATATATGTATATATGTAGGTCTATAAATGCATGAACGAATGTCCTTCAAAAAGTAGATGTTCCTCATATGCAACTTAAAACATTTCATATTTACCCTTCGATTCATTTTTCTTTCATCTACTTAATTCTTTACTCCGTTTAGCTAGATTTAAAGTTAGCTTATTTACTGATTATTTTATCTTTACCCATATACATATTGAAAATTTAAGGTGATTGGCTAAAATCTTATGCCAATAATTATATGTAATTTATAGAGAGTATATATGTAAAGATCTTAAGATTTTTGATATGATAAAATGGTATGGTAGATGGTAAAAATATTTTTTATTTGAAAAATATCATCCCAACATAGGGACATGCATGTAATTTTACATCTAAAAGGTGGTTTTGTGTGTGTGTATATATGAGACCTTTGGATGCACTTTTGACATTTTGGGAATAAATAAGAAAAAAAGAATTTTTTAAGGTTGTTTATCTATTTACACCTTATCTCAACAATTTAGTTGGTGACCAAGAGTAAATACTACGTAGATTAGGTGTAATGAAACTGGAGCATGTGAGACTCACATGACCTTTGCTGGGCAAGGAGAGGCCGGCCATGCTAAAGTTTACCAAGTGTGGATGTATAAATCGAAGAAGAAGAGTTTGGTCAAAAGTAGGCCAAAAGTCTAGAACTTGGCCTTAATCAACTACTGCAATATATAGAAATGGACTGAGGTGACTAAAGAGGTCCCATAGATAGTCTCAAATATAAAACTATATCTTAGGCCGAAAGGATATAGGTGTCGGCCTAGTAGTTACAGAGAAACCATATTGATGAATGTATATAGTAGAGGATAACTAGCTTCAATTATTAGAACTGCCAGGATTGGAGGCTAGATGGAGGAGCAACAGTCAGAGGTAGTTATTATCTATTAGTATAAATAAGTAGAAACTATAATTCATAAAGAACTTTTGACACTCAATCCAATGCATCTGTATCTTATCTTAGTTTTACTCTCCTTTTTATCCTACGAGTAGATGTAACTTAGATTTCTTTAAAGCTTAGTGCTACACCCCTAATACAACCCAATGCTACATCCCTCTACCCTAGCCTAATGCTACATCCCTTCTCCTTCAAATGATGGTATGACGATGGTGAAATTTCTTGATAGTTAAGGCATCTGAATCCACACCATTTAGCTTATCACCACTACCTTATTGCACCTAGATGGAACTTTGCTGGTAGGCCTGCAACATGTCCGAACAAGATAAAAAGAGCACCAACAAACTTTTGGCATGTCCAATGAAACCTTGCATAGTCATCATCACACTGGTTCGATGAAACAACTACATAGCTGTAGCAATATCGCTAAGGGGATGATGGATGCTTGCTGGATGATGACAATCTATCTACTAGCAGATCTTCTCCAAAAAGTGGCCATGCAACATCAAATCTATCTGAAGGTAAGTAGGCATAACCTGTTAGAGATATTTTCATGTCAAGTAGCTGCCATATTAAAGCTACCTATAGAGAATCAGAGTCCCTATCCACAACATGTTGTAATGCAAACTGTGGTTGACTTGGTCTATCAAGAAATTGAGAAAGATGAATCGTCCTATCAATCTTTAGACCAATGCGTTGAGATCCCTGATGACTTAGGCCCTATTTGTTAGAGCTTTTGGTGTGCCAGAAAGTACTTTCTGACTCTTCAAAAGTACTTTTAGATAGAATAGGAGTGTTTGGTAAAAAAATCGAAAAACTATTTTAGCTTTTGCCAAAAAGCTGAAAACATCAACTTGGAAGAAGCTTCTTCGGAAAAGTACTTTTAGTGCGCATGGAAATGTTGTTCTAGATTCATTAAAAAAAATAGACTAAAATGCCCCTGACAAAATCATATAATTATAGAAAGTGTCCCTTTATATCATAATGCATGAAAAAAGAAATTTGCAGGAGCCCCAACAAATAAGAAATCCTAATCGACCTTGACTTTCTTCCTTACCATGTGACAAAAGTATTATTTCTTTCCTCCATTTATTTATCCATCGTTTTGATTTTTGTTTGAGGGGAGAATTTTTTGGCTTCATTTTTCATTTTATCCCAAAGAGTCTGATAGTATTATATTATCAAAAAATGTATTAAACTATAAATATAATATTATATTACATTATATCATAATACATTGATATGTTATGTTATATAATATCAAATTATGTTATACTATTATGCTATCTCTTTCCGAACTTGGTACTAGCTTTCTTACATTATAGTAATATTATCCTATATCATATATTTATGTATTAATACATATTATATTTTATTATGCTCTGTTGTATAATACTATACAATATCCTTTATGGTCATTCTGTCATACCAAAAATACTTTTTCAGTTTGTTTACCAAACACATATTAAAGTTTTACTACACTTTAGAAATGTAGTTACTAAATAACCAATAGCTTTTTTATAAAAGCTCTACTCCAAAAAACTTTACCTCTAAAAACTCTACTGCCAACAACTTTGTCAAATGGAGCTATGCTTGTGCGCACCAACCCGTGCTATTTGGTTTGTCACCACTCTTCTCTATTTCATTTGAACGAGACTCCACCAGTACACTCCACAATACATTTGGACGGAATAGAAAGAGCACGAAGACTATGCAAATTGTCACTAAAAAATGACAAACAATATAGTATTAGCAACCACCCTATGCTATGCCCAGGAAACTTTTAAAGCAACCTATCAATTATCGTTTTTCATCACAATAATATGTTAAACATTTCAAATATATGTTATTAATATTTAACATGAATAAATATTATATATGTGCTTATGTTTTATATGACCCTCCATATCTTTAATTACATTTCAAAATACTAAAATTTCTTACTCCATTTGTCTCATTTTATGAACAAGGTCATGGGGAAACAATTAATAAAAGAAATCAGGAAAAAGAATTATATATCGTAATGCAATGCTATATACCCATATATCATGTTATTACATTATAATATATGCTTTGCTGCTTTCCAAACATTATCATATTATTTTAGGGTTACTTTTCCAAGCCACATTGAGAAGTACTTGAATGTTGGATGCCCTTCATGTTCCAATTTAGGTCCAACACTAACATAAGGTTAGACACTAGCTAAACTATCCTGTTTATCTTTGCTAGATAAATTCTGTCCTTGAATTTCGTGCTAAGATTTAATAACCACGTAAATAATCTTCTTAACTAGGCAAAATCTCTTTGTTAGAATGGTAAATTTATGGAGATATTTATGATATATGTTTTTAGAAAAATGGAAAAGTAAAGTTCCATTGATATCTTCTTTTCTTATCAGAATTAAAGTTGCAACAAGTTTATCTGTGTTTATCTAATAGTTATGAGGAACCAATTTGATATCACGAAGATTACCTCATATATTGATTTAGCTATCAGAAAGGGTCAGAGAAAGTTGGTGAAAGATAGTTTAATCATATTCATATGAACCATGATTTTATGTTTTATTAAACATGTAAGAATGATGCTAACAAGAAAATTGGAAATGCAAACATTATTTTATTGCATAAAATTTAATGAACATAAAAAAAAAAGCACTAATTAAGATATAGATAGATTTCTGAAGACAAATATATCAAACAAAAGCCTAAAA
Source organism: Phoenix dactylifera (assembly GCF_009389715.1). NCBI lineage: Eukaryota > Viridiplantae > Streptophyta > Magnoliopsida > Arecales > Arecaceae > Phoenix > Phoenix dactylifera. The sequence continues at coordinate 150,013 of NW_024067830.1, read as the reverse complement.
TAGTAGAAGCAAACTGATCACACGCTATGTTGATACAAAACTGATTGAGTTATGGATTTTGTGATCAAAGTAAGTGCAATCCTTTGATTATAAAAATAGTTACATTAATAAATATCTATGAATAGTCTAAATGCAGTTATGAAGTGTTGTTTCTCTCCATAATAATGTTATAATATTTAAGGAGAATGACGAAGGGAAAAATGAATATACAAAGTAGGGTATATCCACTTCTTTAAAGAAAAAGAAACAAGAGTAAAACAAAAAAAAGGCATGTATTCGACCCATCATGCTAAATTAAGCTAAGCAGGAGAGAGGAGTGGCCATGTGATGGCTGCAAAACCAATCCAAATAAAGAACCTCCACGGGGGAATGACAACACCCACCATTTTCCGAGAGAGAGAGAGAGAGAGAGAGAGATGTGTAAAAGCACTTTGCCGATTCCTTTGGATGGAAGTAAAAGGGAACAATTGTAACAAAGCTAGAGACTTAATATTTTTCTCATAATCAACAAAAATAAGGGCTTCTTGAACCTATGCAAGTGCTGGGCAGCTGTAATTTTCGTTTTAATTGCTCGATGGGCTTCTTTCTTTTTGCATTTATGCCCTTACAATTTTGGGGTAAACTAATGTCCGGTACCCCTTCCATTGTTGACGTAATATCTTTCATTTAGGTTGCAAGTGCCAGGGAAGGACTGATATGATATTTCAACAGATGTTAAGGGCATCACAAATTCTAACTTAGATTTTTAAAAAATTCCTCATATGCTTTAGTGCCCTCTAGATATAAATGGCGCAAAACAGTATATAAAATACTATTTTAGATATTAATTTTAATATATAATAGTTAAAAAGATCTATTTATAATGGTAGAGGAAAGATTAAGAAAATATTGTTCAACATAAATATCATATAAGTAGGAATGCAAATGAGTCGGGTTGATCCGTGACCCAACCCAAACCAACCCATTTAGATATGATCCGAACCCAATTTAAGGACCTATGGTGTTGGATTGGGTTCCAAATTTAGACCCGTTCCATATTCAAGGTCAGATTTAGGTTTGCTGGGTTTTGACCTGATTCGATTGTTATCTGAATTCAATTTGGGTCTTCTGACCTATTATCCGACCCAACCCGACCCGGCCTGAAATTGGAATGCCTATCAACCTGAGGTGGGGGTGAGCATTAAGCGCTGAAGTCTATTGGTACTTAGAGGGTGAGAACAGAAAACAATTTGGGCTTCCCACTTTATTTGATGAAGAGGCATTTGATTTAATGGATATTGTTATTGAGGCACCGGAGACTCAAGTTAAACTCATGCGATAATGATTTAAAAGGCTTTATCGGTAAAGTTGATGTTCACATGGCTGATAGTGATGTTGATTTAGGTACGTTAGTTACTTGTTTCTCGGTTAAGCCTTACAATATGTGAACAGATGTTGTTTACTTATTCATGTTGATTATGTATAGGGTTTATCTTTAAGTGATTCTCAAGATATCCCACTACTTTACTTTCCGAGCTCCTCACTACAGAAATATAGAAGATGTAGATGATACATGTAGTTTTTGATATAATTATGAGTTTGGAGGACTTAATCAGTATTAAGATAGTTTTTGGAAACCCATTTCACAGACTCCTCAACATTTTTAGAAAATATTTCCTCAAATTATAGAATTCAGACAACATTCTAGCTGAACATGCTAGAATAGGAAGTGTAGATAAATTTTGTACAATCCTAATGTGAAAGTATACTAATTTTAATAAAAGGCATTTCAGAACCTATTCTACATGATGTTTGATAAGGTTCTGACCTATCTTCCTATTAATGCATGGACTCATTATTAAATAAAAAGTATGAATTAAAATTTGCAACTCATTGCCAGATGCATGGTGCAAAGTTGATGGACTCAATCTGAACCCGATCCAGACCCAAATTTTTCAAGTTAGGACCGAATTATACATGAACGAGACCTGACCTGAATGACCAGTTGAGTCAAAAATTTTGACCGTGGACCCAACTCAATGTTCTATTAGTTAGGTCTAGCTCCAACATTAGGATCCGAACAAAGATCCAGGTTAGATCGGGGTCACTCATAATCCAGTCTGATCCGATCTATTTGCACCCCTACATATGAGAGATATCTAAGAATATCTTGTTTATATGTAGCTAAGATTTTTGAGGCTACTAACTAGCTTACTTGATAAAGCCATTGGATGTCGACACCAGTTATCAGGTTCTAATCCCACGCTTATTTGCTGCCTCCTGTTCCATTTTTTTCAATGTTAATAAAATCTATTATTTTAAATGCATTGTATTGATCAATGACCATTATAGCTATAAATCAACATCCATCAAGACTCTGAGCAAGTGTCATCATAAGCTACCGTTAACTAGTTTTCACGAGTCCATTTGATTTAGTTAAGGGCCGGTTAAGAAGATTACTTCCTTGGCCTTCATAACCTACATTCAGGCTTATATGGTGTCACGGAGTGCAATTTCGGTCCACCATACTTATATATTGGAAATAAAGAGTTTTCCTGAGAGCAGGATGTTGTCCGCATTGATGTAGAAATTCATGCAAGGTGACGATCATTTATAGTTAAGCCTGCATTCAGGGGCGGCCCAATACATTTGGGGGCCTTAGGCGAACTCATTAGAAGGGGCCTTTTTTATTATTATTTAAATAATAATTTTTTTAATAAGTATAAAAATATTTTAAAATTTTTATTTAAAAATAATTCGCCTAGCTTTTTGAGAAGCAAAATTACTAATTAAACTTTTATACTCAAGATCCATTAAAATACTATTTTCAATCGATAATATAGCTAATCCATTTAATCTTTCTTGTGACATAGTTGATCGCAAATAAGATTTTATCAACTTTAATTTTGAAAAACTTCTTTCAGCAGAAGCAACTGTTACAGGTATTGTTAATAATATCCTATATGCAATGCATGCATTTGGAAAAGAATCTATTTTTTTTATAAAACTTAAAATATCAATAGGGGTACTAGTTTCTGTTTGTAAAAATTCTTTTAAAATTTTTAACTCTGAAAACAGATCAATACCATCAATATCAGAATATTCACCATGCTTTAAAAAGTTTTCAAGATTAAGACAACACTTTTTCAAATCATCTTCATTCAAAGATTTTAACTTTCTAAAATTAAACAAAAAACCAAAAATATTTTCATATACGGTAAATTGTTCAAACCTATTTTGAATTGAAAAAATAGCTTGATCTACTATATATAAAAAGTAATCAATTCTAAAAGATTCTTCAGCTGATCTTGTTATCTCATCATCATTATTTTCATCAAAATATTTTTTTCTACGGATCACACGTTTTTCACGAAATATAGGTTCTATTTCCATTTCATTTGCAATTTCTTTAGATGAATTCAAAGCATTCATGAATCCATTTTCCCTATAACTTTTCAAATAAGAAAGAAGATCTTTTAATTGATCTATAGCAACATCAATATGCATGTCTTCAGATTGTAAAATCTTACTAACTGAGTTAACAGCAAACAATATATCATACCAAATATTCATGCCTAATAAAAATTCAAAATTTTCAATCTCATATGTAGCTAAACATGTGGCTTCACTCTTTATTTTAGGATTTGGGAACAGCCGAATCTCGGGAGGTGGCCCGGTGGGAACGTGGGACTGGGAGCCTGGGAGTGGGAGCTGGGAGGAGGTCGGGTGTCGGGTCCGTCGGCCGTCGGGACTTGGAATTTGGGAACCGGGAACCCCGAGGACGAGGAGGCCGCCGGCCGGAGTGGCGGAGGAGCTGAGGTCTGAGGAGAGGACGGGGCCACCGCCGGCGCCGGTCACAGCCTCACGGGAGGCCGAGGACGGCGAGTCGGCGACGTCGGCGAGAAGAGGATGGGACTGAGGCCTCACCGCCTCGGCCCTTGGTCGCCGCGGAGTCGGATGTCGGAGGAGCCGAGGACGGCGACTCGGAGTCGGCGAGGACGCTGGACGCCGAGGAGAGGACGGAAGTCACGGGACTCTGCACGGACGCACAGTGGACTGGACGTCGGCGAGGAGAGCAGAGAGCTAGAGAGGGTTTTGCAAGCCGAATAGCCGATCTGCCCTGCCGAGTGCCGAGACCGAGTGCCGAGAACCGGAGAAGGTTCCGGCATTAAAAAGGCAGAGAAGGGGAGAGTCGGACGGTCGGAGAGAAGGGGGGAGCCGGGGAGGAAAAAGCCGTTGCCCACTTGCCCGTTGCTTGTCGAGTGTCGACGACTCGACCGCTCGACCACCGACCACGCCATCGCCCGTCGCCAGTCGCCGCAGTCGGCCTCAGCCTTTCACCGTTTTACGTCGCGTCGCCGCCGCCCAAACCCGCTGCCCACTCCGCCACTCGGCCACTCCCTCCATAGCTGATAGCCCATAGCCATAGGCATAGCCAGTCCCCTCCGCGATAGCCCTGAGCTGGAATAAAAAAAAAAAAATAAGTGGGTGGTGGCCCGTGGGGGCCTTCCCTGGGCCGGGGGCCTTAGGCGACCGCCTCGGTCGCCTAAGGCTCGAGCCGGCACTGCCTGCATTACTCTTGCTTGCATCATGTACCTCTATCTTTAAAGTTTTCTACAAGAAAATCCCATATTCTTGTTTCCACTTGGCTGCAGACCTAAACCTGCTCCTAACATTATGCGATTACATTATCTAAATATAAAAGTGATAGCATCATCATTATACATCAGCAAATGCGCATACAAAGGTGGATAGCGAGTGGCTGACATCTTGTTATTCCTAAACATATGAGTATAGCTGAAGTTGTTTATATAAGATAACAAGATTGGGGTCAAAAGCAAAGCAAAAGTGAGCAGCTTAAAGGATGAATCCCAAAAGTGAGGAGAAAAGTTAAAAGTATAGGAGCCCTATGACATCTCTCTTGATTTGATGAGGTGCTGCAGCCTTCCTCTATCCATTCTTTGTAAGCTTTAGTTATTAAGAGAAATTGATTGACAGGAAAACAAGTAGTAACCTACTCTTGAAGCCATAAACGAGTGAACAGAATAACATATCTCTTTCTCCAGGAAATTAACAAGCTTCCATGGAACCGCAGGACAATAATATATAGCTTACTCTCGGCCACAGTGACCAACTCCAAGCAGGCCCCCTGCAATTTATAATTCTACATATGCCTCGTAGACTTCTTTAAACCAGTTGGATGGCCATTCTTTTTTTTAGATGAATAAGGTTACGTCACAATACAATAAGCTAGGCTGCATGGAAGTATGCTATTTATTTAATGAGATATAGTAACAGCAGAACCACCCACTGAACTCATAAGGCCGACAATTTGGTATGGTTAATTGGCCTGGTTTGATAGACTTAATGATGCAATAATTTTTCAGTTGTAAAGGTAGAAGATAAAATGAAGGAAAAATAGGTGAAAAGTTCATGGCCGGTGGATTAGTTGGTTGAACGAATTAGATTTGACTTCTTAATTAGAAGTGCGGGTTCATGTCAGCCCTGGGATATAATTTGGAATACGCCACATAGATCAGATCTCAATCTCTCCCTAGTCTTGGTCAGATGATCTAATTGAATCTTATTTTAAAACTTTGTTTATGGTTTCCATCACTAGATGATACTTAGATTAAGATAATGAATTCTCCAACATCACACCATCCATGCTAATAAATCCTTGTGGGCTACATTCATCATATTCAACCACTCCATCTGAATGTGATATTGAGTGATGCGGTAACTTAGCCATGGCTTGTAGTGAATTCCAAGCAGCAAAGTTCAAAAAACATTGTCCCCAATGAATCCACCTAAGGAGGAGAAGCCAGGAAAAATCGTCCAATGAATCTTTGACACATGGCAGCCTTCCTCACACAAGCACGCATCCAAATGCGGAGAGCCCAATAAAGAAAGCTTCACAAGGAAAATGAGAGGTGGTCCTACTCTTATGCCAACACTAGGGGGACAAAGCTCAAGAGATTCTAAATGGTTTGTTGGAAATTACATGCTAGCCTTGCAGGATGTGGTGGTTTACAATTTCGAGGTGTTCTAATATCTCCACATTTAGTTCTGACCATGCTAGTTAATTGGTGTTAGATGATGTTCAATTCAAGCATGATGTAGTGTCTCCATATGGCAAACATGATTTTGAGATAAGAAGCATAATGCCAACCTCCAAAGCCCTGAGTCTCCTGACCCCCTTCTCATTGGTAAGCTAATTGAACTTAGTCTGAGAGGCATTTAGAAATTTCAAGAAATACCTAGCAGTGGCTTGGAAGTGCCTGTACTCCATGTTACTCCATGTTCTGGCAGCCTTTTTATATTTAACCCACCTTCTTTAGTTTCTAGTGTATGCTTCTTTTGGGCTATTCCCCTCACTTTATTGGCTTTATTCCATGGAGAATGCCTTGTCTTACGCCGACCTCTCGTTTTTGCTTTTCTCTATGATACTATATCTTTGAGTGGCCCCTCTGGAGATCCAATTGAAGCTTTTGTTTTGGTGCACAAGGCTCCTACGTATTCTGTTTCTTCTGAGAAATTTTTAACTGGGGCAGATCCATCACTGAGCTGGTGGACTAGTCCAATCAGAAAGCAAGCCAGACAAACATGCTTCCCTGGCTTCCTGCTGCTTTTTAGTTAGGACTAGTCCACCGCTAAGCTGATAGACCTGATTCAACTAATAATTTCTCATTTCTTATTAGATTCCTAGAACTGAAGGAAAGCCTCTCATGTTCGGGTAAATGATCATATTTGTGTAAAAATGGCCATGCCAATGCCCGCCAAGTAACAAGCTTTAGCTTTTTACTTCTTCAGCCACCCATGAAAATATTGTCCATCCCATGCGAGGGGTGGGCTTGTTTGAACTCCAATCTCATCTCTTACTTCTTGAGGTTCCAGTGATAGCATCTGATTGGTCCAACAAATACATGTGACACATTAGGACACATATTGCCGAGCTACCTCGCTCTTTTTTCTCATTGGTAGCTCAGCCATCCCAAATCGCTTAACTTCCTGGTCTGAAATGAAGAATATGTGGATTTTTTGTTTCATGAGATGGCGATATACGCATGATTTAAAAAGCTCGAGCACAAATTTTGTACAAGATCTATAGCATATTGGTGATAAGTATCGAGTTAATGTTTCAAAACATTTTGCAGAGGCCATCAATTTGATGCCTAACTTCTTGTTCTGTGACCTATTCTGCAAGAGACAGAGCACACCTTTAAAAACTGATCTTGCTCAAAGGCTTCATGGTTTCATGCACTAACTAACAATCCAATGAACCGAAGAGGAAGGCACCAGGACTACCACTCTCATTAATATGGTGTTGAATGACGGCCTCTTTTATAGATTCCCAACTAGAAGGTTTTGAAAGGCTGTTAGGAGGTCCCCACACCCAAGTCCCAACCGCATGATAAGGACTTCATCGGTCGGAGGACCGCAGTAGTGGAGACACCACATCCATATGATTCAAGGTGTACAGCACATTGATACATTATTCCCCCTGACTAAACATCTTGTGAGGAGAAAGAAGACACATTGCAACAAGAGTTTAACATTCAATCCTATAAATATTGGCTGGAAGGGCAGTTTTTAATTTAATTTATTTTTTTTAATATATATAACAGCAACTTATACCATACTATACATATATGAGTGCACCCCTAAAAATCAAAAAGCAAAAGTCGACGAAGGGGTGGGGGAGCAGACTCTGTGCCCTCCCATCAAAATTTTTCTGAGTGGTGTGTTGTATAGAAGGTAATCCAATTGGTCGCACTATTCATCTTGCGGTTGGCATAGGTGGCTCGGATGGAAGGGCAATTTACCTTTCAATCTATGGCACAAATGGCAAGCCTAAGCCCGATTTGAGCAAGGCCTGAAACTAAAAGCTCCTCCCAAAAGCAAGTCAACTTCCATGTATGCTGAAGCATGAGCAGCGGAAGGAATAAGCAAGTGCAGGAGTTTATGCTTTTTATTTTGCGGGTGTGCTAAAAGGACAAGTTCAGGATGTGAGTGAGACATGACCCACAACTCCCAACATTAGTTATGGGTTTTCCAGTCTCTAATGACAAGGAGTAGCTGCCACCCCCAAAGAGGAGCTGAAAAGCAAAAGAAAGGGTTCCTTTTCTCTCTTTCCTCTCTTTTCTTTTTTTTTCTCCTTTCGATCAAATTCCTTCCCCTCCCTGCGCACATTGTTCGGCATTTTCCTCCTTGGGACAGGGAAGACCTCCGTTCACTTTGCCAATCCCAGGCATCCCTAGGCTCTTTCTCAAATCCATTAGATTCGACCCTTTCCCTCGAAAATTTTCTTCCTTTCTCCTCTCATCCCCTTAAAGTTGGAATTTTTATCCATTTCCTGACCCCCAATTCCCTCAAAATTTGATTTTTTTTTTCTCTTTTTGATTCCTCCTTCTGGATTCAGGCTGCTTTGTGTTATTCCTCTGAGTCTTTTCCTTTCCTGGATGTTCCCCAACTAGAAATGCGAAGGATTAGACTTGTTCAAGATCATCTTTGAGCTGAATCCTGAGGCTTCTTGATCTTGTCTACTTAATTATGGAGGTTGTTTTCCTGGATTTCTAAATTCTGAGGCGTTTTTTTCTTCATTTTTTCCAAAGTTTGGGACTTTTTTGGGTCCCCTGACCGGGTTTTGGTTTCTATGGGTCTCTGCCATGGAAAACCGATCCAAAACCCTGACAACCAAGAAGAAATCCCTGCAGTACCCAAAATTGAGGAGCCCCCGCCGCCGAATCCCGGGACCCCGAAGCAGCCCAAGTTCTCCTTCTACGTCCCGAGCCCTCTGCGGAGCTCTTACAAGAGCTCCCCGGCCAATTCCAGCGTCAACTCGACGCCTCTCCGGATCTTCAAGCGGCCGTTCCCTCCTCCGTCGCCGGCGAAGCACATCAAGGCTTTGCTCGCCCGACGGCATGGATCCGTGAAGCCGAACGAGGCCTCCATCCCGGAGGGCAGCGAGGTTGAACTGGGGCTGGACAAGAGCTTCGGCTTCTCGAAGCAGTTCTTCGCAAAGTATGAGCTTGGAGAAGAGGTTGGGCGCGGGCATTTTGGGTATACTTGCTCTGCCAAGGCGAAGAAGGGAGAACTGAAGGGTGAGGAGGTGGCTGTCAAGGTTATTCCGAAAGCTAAGGTCAGTGTTCTGTGATGCTTGATCTATGATCATATTTTTATAACAACAGTAAAGGTGAAACCTTTGCTTTTGGGTGTGTCTATCCGTGAAGTCGTTTTTGTCATTTTTGCATGCAAAGCTTCATATTTCATGCTGAATATATATGCCTTCGGACCGCATGACTTCTTCTGGGAATGTTGATTTGTTTTCTGTTATCATGTAGAAGTAGATCTGTGCCAATTGACCTTTTTCCTTTTTGTTTTTTTGTTTGTTGAATAGGAATTGATTGTCGGACAGTTTTCAGTTTGTATAGTTTACAAATAGAAATAGTCCATTCTTGTTTATGATTCATTTCAATGTAAGATCGGTAACTGATTAATTTATTTTAATGTTTTGCAGTAGACTTCTTAAATGCATTTCTAAGCTATCTTCTTTCTTTTCTTATTGTTGCTTTTTTCCCCTTTATATTTTGTTGTAAGTAGAATTACGATGTTTTCTGGGCTTGATTTTAGTGCTTCTAAATGAAATTTTCGTAATTTTTTAGTAATACCTGTTTCACTGACAATTATATGCAATTGAGATGTTTGGCTATACATAATTAGTGCACTTAGTAACAATATAATTTGACAATATGGATTTTATTTTTGTCTTTCTATAATGTCTATGTGTGGTTTCTCTGAGGATTCGTTTAACAATTCTTTTATAGGTGGAATAATTTATAATGAGCCAGGAGTTATAATTAAAAGCTGGAAGCAATGCTGTTTTTGTTTAGCAATGACATTATGCCCAAGATATACCTACCTACTCTGTATATTGTTTCCTCATCATTTATTAGGAAGTCAGCTATCCCATTGCGCTCCAGAAGATTTCATGAGATATATGGGTACTTCATAAAAAAAATTAAAATGCGTCATTTTTTTTCCTGCATCATAACTCATTGGAAAAAGGCATGAACTAATACAAAAAAATATCCAGGGGAACTTTTTTTTTAAAAAATTTATATTTACTGCTCAAATTGTATGTATTGTGGATGGCATATTTAAACTACTTACTCTGGTAGCCCCCTTAATAAGTGATTGGAGCATTTTGCTCAATTTAATTTTCACAGTGACTTTTTAAGTATAATGCTGAAAATATCATGCTAAATATTATTCTTTCAGTAGTTTCCTGTATGCAATGAATGAAGTAATGGACTCATCATATTTGTGCATGCTGTATATTTCCGTTAAGAGTGGTAGAAGGAAAGATGGGTCATAATAAATAGTGTCTGGAACATACCTGGTCTCTGGGTATTGTATTTTGAGTTTGTAGTTTATAACTTGCTATTATTAGATGAATCCAAACCCATTATCATAGAATTGGTTATCTCGTATATAAATCTACTGTTCCAAAATGTCATGGTTTGGTAACCATTTTAACAATACATTACTGTTCCCCAGTAATGGTCATTCGTTTGTCTGTACCAGAAAATTGATCATTCATCTGTGACTAGATTTTTTATAATGGCCTGGTACAATCCATTTTATGCAACTATGGTGCATTGATGCTTTATTGCTTGAATGGTTCTGGATGGCATGTAAAAAAGGTTCATTTTATGAAACTACGTGGGGAACGAATTCTAATAAGCTTAAAAATTAGAAAGGAGGAGAAATATTGAGAATGGTATGGAGAAAGATTTGGTATTCGATGTACAAGTTACTCTATACAATCCAACTATCATTGTGACATGGCATTTAATACCAACCAACCCGGGCATCAATCTTTGTGATACTGGTACGAGGAATTGCATACTTACCTCTACTAATGATCATGAAAGTGCTGTACTAGCTGTTGTTTATCAAATATAGAAATAAAAGCCTTTGAAAAGAAAATGACATCGAAATACATGTACCCTCCATCTGCTTTCAAGCAATCATATTTTGTTACTAGACATCCATATTTTTTTAATGAATGATGCCTTTTGCTTACCTGTTTAATTGGAATTATGGTAATGTAGATTGGCATACAAATAGAAATATCCCTCAATATGTTTCTCATCAGGGAAGTGCATTGACAGATGACAACAGCTATTGCTATTGAAGATGTGAGAAGAGAAGTGAGAATATTGAGTTCTCTCACAGGGCACAAGAATCTGGTGCAGTTCTATGATGCTTACGAGGATGAGGACAATGTGTATATAGTAATGGAGTAAGTTTTAATTGCATTAATGCAATTTGGTTAAACAAATTTTAATTGCATTATCATATTTTTCTTATAACTTTGTTTGCAACTTTATCCATCTGGTTTTGGAAGCAGAGAGCATATGTAGATATGGTACATACATACATGGCATTCATATGTTTCCTTATAAATCCATGGGCATATTTGTTCTTCTGTGTTTTGATTCATTATTAAGTGGTGTGGAAAAACATTCGCTGGTCCATATTTAGAAGTTTCTCAAATTCCTGAAGTTCTCTTATGGATGAATTCAGTTGTCAATATAGTCTATCATTCATTATTTCTTGTGGTGCTTTTATATGTTGTTTTCCGCTGTCCATTTAAAGTTTGATCCATCTGTTCATCACAGAATATTTTAGGTTTGCTAGCAAACAATGTACCTTGTGAACTGGTGGTTTATCTTAGTTAACTATTTATTATTTATTATTCTTGGTTTAACGGCAAAAGTTGCGAAGTCGTGTATCCCAGATATTGTCATGTTGGATAACTATCAGTGTTTAATTTATACTAGATTGTCAAAGAAATTATAATGCGGTGGAGGATATAAGTGGGTTTAAAAAAGTATATATCTTAATATAGTTAAATTATCACTTTTGGTCCTACCAGAAACAAGTTTATGTGTCTTAGTTTTTGTAGTTTGAAGTCTTAGATAGTTTAAACCCCTAATGCAGATGAAGTAAGCCAGTGGCAGAGCCAGGGGGTATATAAAATCTAGCTTTCCACCTCCTAAAATTTTGACATGGCTCTTTTTCAATCCCTCGATTCTTACCAAGTTTTTGGCCAAATAATGCAGCTATTTGAAACTTTTCTCAATCACCTGCCACCTTGTGTTTTTGTCCTTAACAGGAAAAGTTTTGAAATGTATCCTTCTTAATTAAGCATTTTTTTTATTTGGCAAGCTAAAAAAGTGCTAATAGCTCCTCAAAGAGCAATGATATTATGGAAAACGTATAAAAGTTTAGTGTTTAGAACAAATTAAACATAAACAAGCTCACTTTCAATGTGTCACATAAATTTCTGCAATATTGGGGCTTTCTTTTAGCTCCTCTTTGACTTTCTTTCTTGCTTTTAATGTTGTTGCTCATGATTAGCTACCCTTTCTAGCCCCCCTTCCCTCAAGATTAGTGTATCCTCTCCAAATTCCATTTGGTCCATGCAGTCTCTCCATCATCCCACTTATCTAATGATTGTTGATTAAATGTCATAAAACATATATCAATGATGTGTCTGATTGGTGAAACCAATCTTAGTGAATGGTGGATGAGTATACTGGATGGTACTAGATGAAAACAAAATAGTGGAACTTTCTTCCCCCATCACATGCATGTGACCCTTCTCCCTTGTACCCCTAACCCAAATCACAATAGCAAATTGGTGTTACTTTTGTTTGGGTAGCATCTATTTACCTATTTTTGTGGGGAAAGTTAAAAGGATCAACCTTGAAGGAACCCTTAAAGTTTTTTAAGCTTTTATGCCTTTATAGTTCCTACCCTCTCTATCTCTCTCTCTCTTTGTGTGTGTGTGTCTAGTCTTTTCTATTGCTGGTTTGTTTCCTTTAAAAATTAAATAAGCTTATTTGCTGATAGGTACTCTTATTTTTTAATGATTGCACGATCAGGGTAGCTTGTATTTCAATTACAAATAACAAGTTCTATGACATCTTTTATGCATATAAGCTAAATTTAATAATATAATTAGAAGTCTTGAAGAAAACAAAGCCTAGAGAATTGTGTTCATTTTTTTTCAAAAAAAGGTCATAATTGCTAATATTTTCCTGTTGGCATCCATCCTCCCCCAAGTGTTCATTGTTGGCTCTGCCTATGAAATGTCATGTCTCGACCCGATGGCCTGAGCTGAGCACGAGATAGACAGCCGCACATCCATAGGGCTTAACCTCATAGGACATGCAAGGCATGCCTTATGATTCATACACACTCATGTCATTCCAAACTCAGGCAGTTGTAGAACAAATAATCTAATGCATTCATTCGAAGGAAATAGTCCACAATCACTAAGAACATATAGAAATCAAATTATTCGAAGAAACACTAATCAAATGTCTTCTAAATTCTAAGCTCCTCATTGCTCGATCCCAGGTCCTGTCTATTCCTCGGCTTCTGAAAAAATGGAAGGTTGAGAATGAGCTTTACAGGCTTAGTTACCAAAACCTCTAGTTCGATCAAGTATATTGTACGAGAACTATAAATTTTAGTTTGCATGATTTTTCTTAAATAAAAATTTGCCAATGAACATATCAAGTCTATCAACATAGATTTGAAGATATGTAATGCATTTGGCCAGAATAAATTTTTAAACCAACCATCGATGGACTATCCATTCTCACTCTCCTATTCTTCACGACAATGGCCATGATCAGCCCATGGCAAGCCCAAAAAGTGACTAGATCCTGATTACAACATGTCGTCTATCAGTTATGCGCCAGTGATCTTCCTACTGAAGGCCTAGAAGGAAACTAGCTCTGAAATTACATGGACAAACATGCTTCCATCAGCATGTGCCAACAATCAGCCTCGATTGGCTAGGCTCGAAAGAAAACTAGTTTCCAACTATAACATGCTGTCAACCGGCATGCTCCTATTCTTCATGACATTGGCCATGATAAGCCCATGGCAAGCCCAAAAAGTGACTAAATCCTGACTACAACATGCCGTCTATTGGTTATGCGCCAGTGGTCTTCCTGTTCAACATGTCTATAAAGGATGCTAGAGCATTTGTTGATTAAAGGGCATAACTGAAAATTCATTCTGCCCATTTTTGGTCTGAAAGGTTGTTTTGGGTATGCCATCAACCTTAATTTTTAATTGGTGGTGCCTAGACTGTATATCAATTTTGGAGAACACTTGGGCATTTTGAAGCTGATGAAAGAGGTCATCAATCTTTGATAGAGGATATTTATTCCGAACTGTCAGCTTATTCAACTCCCTATAGTCAATGCATAGCTGTGTTCCCATCCTTCTTCTTGACAAAAAGTACTAGAGCACCCCATGGAGAGAAACTGGGCCTAATGAAACCCTTATCTAGCAATCCTGGAGTTGCTCTTTAAGTTCCTTAAATTCAGCTGGAGCCATTTGATAGGAAGCTTTGGAGATAGGCCCGACACCAGGTACTAGATCAATAGAGAACTCTCTCTCTTTGTGTTTGGAGGTAGTTATGGCAGATCCTCTGGAAATACATTAGGAAACACCCTCACTATCATAATACTTTCCAGCATTGACTCATCTTGCTGAGCGTCTATGATAGTGGCCAAATACCTTGTACAGCCTTTCCTCAACATTCAACAAGTTTGCCTAGAGGATACTATTCTGATATTCATTCCACTACCAGTGAAACTGAATGGCAGCTGCCTTGGAATCTGAAAGGTTACTTTCTTCCTGAAGTAGTCCACTGTAGCATGGTATGAAGCAAGCTAATCCATCCTTAGGATGATGTCAAAGTCCTCTCCAGGATCATCAGATCAAATACAAGATCACGATCCCCAATGCTCACAATACAAGATGGGCAAACCGTGTCAACCATGATGGCACTCCCATTCAGGGTAGAGACACAATTCATAATGTAGGAGCACAGGCACAATGCCAGCCTTTTTAGCAAACTTAGATGAGACAAAAGAGTGGGTAGCCTTGGGATCAAACAAAATGCAAGCATATATAGATGCTACTTCGATATTAGCATTGGAGCATTGGATATATAGATGCTACTTCGATATATAGATGCTACTTCAATGTAAAGAGTGGGTAGCCTTTTTAGCATTGTATGCCTGCGCATCTTGCTGAGTCATAGCATAAACGTGGGCCTGGGTCTTCTGCTTTTAACGTCTACCTTGCCCTTGTCTTGAGGGTTGGCCTTGATGAGAAGTCGGTGCATCTGGAGCAGCCTGAACATGTGGTGGTCTTGGCACATTCTGGGAGGGCCGCCAATATTTGGAGTTTTGGCGGTATAGACAATCCACAACCTTGTGGCCCTGCTAACCACAATCAAAGCAAACTCTGGAAAATCAGTGGCAATCTTGCTCTGAGTGGAGTTCTCTGCACCCACTGCATTGAGGTTCGTTCTTCTGCTGGGCCTCATTCCTCTTATGAGTTTCTTGTCTCCTTGATTTATTGCCTGAGAACTGGCCACCCTGAGGCCCATTAGGTCTGGGCCTCTTTTTTGTAATGCCGGTCCCTCTCCTGCTGCATGTTAACCTCCCGCTCCACTATTTTGGCTATATTGACTACCTCCTGGTAGGAGGCCAGCCATATGGGCCTCTCTCCAATGCAGATCCTGGGCTTCAACCATTTTTCAAATCTTCTAGCTTTGATGCTATCAATAGCCACCAAGTCTGGAGCAAAATAGGAGAGCTCGGTAAGCTTAGCCTCATACTGGGCCACCATCATGTTCCTTTAAGTCAACCTGGTGAATTTACTCTCCTCGTACTCGAGACTCTCAGAAAAATACATGTTTATGAACTTTGACGGAAGGTATCCCAATTAATAAGCGCTACCAGTTGACGGCTTCCCACCATTCATAAGCTTCTCCCAGCAACTGATAAGCAGCGATGCGGACCTTTTCTTGATCCGTGCACTCCATATTGGCAAATGTCTCCTCTATTTCCTTGGGCCACTCAGAGACTCGGTGGGATTAGTGGAGCCCTCATAAGCAGGTGGTGGCAATCTTTTAAATTCTACTATTCCTCTCTCTGGCCTCGAAGATTGACCATCTTTATTCTCCTATTGCCCTATTTGTTGTACTTGTTGTAGGAGTGTGATTAGGCCTTGTACAAAGTCTGCCATCTGACCCTCATTCCCTAGAGGGTTAGCAGCCTTTTGATTATTGCTTGAGGCATTAGGGACATCCTCCTACTGGCAAGAAGGGCTAGTTGCCCGCACCTTGCTTTGGTGATGGTCTCGAAAGGCTCCAGTAGTTCATGAGGAACTGGTAGCTTGAGAGGCGCCAGTAGTTCAGGAGGTGCCAACGGTCCGAAAGGCACTACAAGTTTGGGAGGCACTAGGAGTTTGAGAGGCATAATCATTTTGATGAATACAATACGTATTTGCCATATGGGAATCCTCTGCAATGTCGGACAACTTCCTGGATCGTGTTCAAGCCATTTTGATATCATGAGAAAGAATCATATCCAATATTGTTATTAATTTTCTTAGTACTGGTGATTAAAATATCCAATCATAACCTAAATTCTACCCTATCGCACTAACCTAAACTATAGGGACTTGAGCCTGGCTTTGGTACCACTATATCTGTCCCGTCTCAATCCAATGGCCCGAGCTGAGCACAGGAGAGATATTCGCACATCCATAGGGTTTAACCCTACAGGACTGCAAGGCTTGCCTTATGATTCATACAACTCATGTCATTCCAAACTCAGGCAGAGGTAGAACAAATAATCTAATGCATTTTCAAAAGAAATAGTCCACAATCACTAAGAATATGTCGAATTCAAATTATTCAAAGAAACACTAATCAAATGTCTTCTAAATCCTAAGCTCCTTACTACTCAATCCCAGGCCCCATCTATTCCTCAACATCTGAAATGGAAGAGAGAGAGAATGAGCTTTACAGGCTCAGTAAGTTACCAAAACCTCTAGTTCGATCAAATATATTGTTAGAGAAATATAAATTTCAGTTTCCATGATTTTTCATAAATAAAAATATGCTAATGAACATATCAAATCTATCAACATAGATTTGAAGATATATAATGCATTTGGCCAAAATAAATTTTCAAATGAACAATGGATAGATCATCCACTCTCACGCTCCTAGTCTCCACAACTATGGCCACGATCGGCCCGTGACAAGCTCTGAAAGAGATTAGATCCTGACTACAATATGCCATCCATTGGTCATACACTAGTGATTGTACCACCGGAGGTCCAGAAGAAAATTAGCTCTAAAATCATATGGAAAAACATGCTTCCATCGGCATGTGCCAGCGATCATCCTCGACTGGCTAGGCTCGAAAGGAAACTAGCTTCTGACTACAATATGGCGTCAACCAACATGTGCCAGTGATTGCCCCATTGGAGGTCCGGAAGGAGACTAGATCCTAAGCTCGTGTGATCATAGTCGGACTAGAGAGTGGCAAAATCAACATATAACATATACGATATCAACACATTTATCGATGCAATAAAATACAAATCATGCCCAAGTACATTGTATCATACTTGATCCAATATTTTACAAATCATTTAAATACGGCATGCCTACGATACTTAATTTAAACATATCATGATAACTATAGATTAATTTTCCAATAATGCAGATCAGATCATGTGCATGCTAGAACACTAGGGGTGGAGGTAACTTGCTATTTTCACTCTAAAATCTCTCAAAATCCACCAATTTGGAAAATTGTCCAAAAACCTAAAATAATTAAATGTCTTATTAGACTTCTATGAGATATCATATAACTTGAAATGTCTTATGGCAGGATTCAGTCCATGTTCAGACCACCAAATCTAGCCTAATATTTAGAGGTCTCGACCACCATTTGGATCTAACAATTAATTATAACATAACACTAACATATGTAATGAGATGGAGTTCTTGGTTACTTGAACGCAAAGCAATCATTCTAGATCACGCCTCCTCGCTATCCGGGTCTGAATTTCCACCAGATCAAATTAAAGCTTTCGGGTTAGATGTAATTTATCAATTAAGAGAAAATTAGACTATTTAAAGGAAACTAGGTTTGGTCTAAGTCAACTAGTAGAGATAGAAAGGAGAGACAGACTCAGTTTGGGTTCAAACAAGTCTTGGGTTTGATCCGTCGTTGAAAATCACTATATCTAGTCCATGAGTCAGAGAAGAGAAAATAACAAGTAGGAAGCGAAAAGAAAAGAATTTATAGAAAATAATAAATGAAGAAAATGGGGAGAAAATGAAAAAAATGAGAAGAAGAAAATGGAAAGAAAGAGGAAGAGAGGTAAAAGAAGAGATAGGGGAGGGTTGATGGCGGCCACGCCGTGGCGGCAGGGTGTCAACGGCCAGTCAATGATAGTCAGCAGTAGTAGCGGCTAGCAAGAATAGGTCGAACATGAAAAAAGAGGCAGAACAAGGCATCAGGCTTGGCTGAAAATTGGAGGAATCAAGCTTAGCTTGAGGAAGAATGGAAAAGGGTGAAGGGAGGAGGTTCATAGACAATGGCAGAGGCCGACGAATCATGACCGACGGCGGCGGGTTCTGATAGAAAGAGTGGCGGTGGATCTCAGAACAGGGAAATAGAGGCAAGCGGAGGTTTTGAGAGAGGAAGATAGGGTCTTGCGTGGTGACACTCAGTCGTGGCTACATGGCATCCACCAGAGACGAGGAAGAAGGAAGTGGGAGACTCGATGGTGATCAATCGCAGGAAATATGGAGAATTTAAAGAACAGGATTTTGGAAGGGGATAAGATCGACTCAACAAAGAGATAAGGCCGGCCATTCGTCGGTTGCAGCAGCCCCAACAGCCGACGGCCGTTCGCACCAGCCCCATGGAGTCCTCACCGACCGCAGCTCTGCAGCCTTATCTCAATGGCAGGGGCTTGGGCAGAGCAACGTGTTTTCCTCTGTTCTGATCCCTTTTTTTTCTTCTGAATTTGCACTGAAGTCAGTCGGTCCTGCTTACTTCAATCTGGGACAGGCCCGTTTTGGGCCGATTCTCACATGAAGTTGCCAATAGCCTTTCAGGAATGTTCTCTAGGTTTCTTGTTTATTACCTGGTTATAAGCACATGCATATGATTAGACAAATTTGGTGAAGATTACTGTTCCATAGGCTAGCTTAGTGCTCTGAGAAAGGGAAGGCTTCATTAGATATTATTTAGACATGTAACTAGAAATCTACATAATAGCAGGTCATATTGATCTATTGGAGCTTATAGTATTGTTTTTGTTCATTTCAGGTTATGCAAAGGTGGTGAATTGTTAGACAGGATACTTTCGAGGTATCATTAAAGTCATAATTGCGTTTATTTTACATCATCATGTAGCTGGTAACAATGTTACCTATTTTTGGTGCCTTAAATCATGCCACTAATGAACAATCATTGTTTTATTCATTTTGTAGGGGTGGGAAATATTCAGAAGAGGATGCCAAGGTTGTCATGGTTCAGATATTGAATGTTGTGTCATTTTGTCATCTTCAAGGTGTTGTTCACCGAGATCTCAAGCCAGAGGTAGTTGCTTAATCAAACTGAAAATATTAAGATTCAAAGAAAGTGTTCTTTAGGAAATTCTGATGTAGAATTTCAAATCACCTACACTGATTGGTCCCCCTTCATTTTCTCTAAATCACATTCTTAAAAGTCTTTGTAATCCTTGTTCCTATTTTGTGGTTCAGAATTTTCTTTTTACTTCAAAGGATGAGAAGTCGACCTTGAAGGTCATAGATTTTGGTTTGTCAGATTTTGTGAAGCCAGGTTGGTCTGATGAGATATCTTGGCAATCTGATTCTTTTCTTTTCATTCTTATCTTATTTCAAGTTTGATTTGAAATATAATGTGATTCAATCATTGGCAATGAGCAGATGAAAGGCTGAACGATATCGTAGGAAGTGCGTATTATGTTGCTCCTGAAGTTCTTCACAGATCTTATGGAACTGAGGCAGACATGTGGAGTATTGGTGTCATTGCATATATTTTACTCTGTGGAAGCCGCCCTTTCTGGGCAAGGACAGAGTCAGGTATATTTCGTGCTGTTTTGAAGGCAGAGCCAAGCTTTGAGGAAGCTCCATGGCCTTCTCTGTCTGCTGAGGCTAAAGATTTCGTGAAGAGGTTGCTGAATAAGGACTATCGTAAGAGAATGACTGCTTCGCAGGCTCTTAGTAAGCTCCTTTTTACCTTGGAATGATCAAATTCATTATATAAATTGTCAATAACCAGAAACCTGATTACTTTAACACAGGTCATCCTTGGATCCGAGATTCTCAAGAGATTAAGATTTCTTTGGATATTATAATTTATAAGCTTGTAAGAGCTTATATATGTTCTTCTTCTTTAAGAAAATCATCTTTGAGGGTACGTTATTCTTCTTTAATGCAAGTCAATATTTTTTTTTTAAGATTTAATTTCCTGTGAAATCAAATCCTTTAACCTGTTTTATGAATTAACTTGAATTTTTAACAAAATGGATAATTTATGTATCTGATAACCTTGTCTATATGACTTCTTTTTCCCTTTAGCTGCAACACTTTTATAAGCTACAAGCAAATCCTACAACTTTTGCAGTACAATTTAAACATTCATGTTCTATATGTTCTTAAACATCATGAAACTCATCCAGGAAAAGAATCCCAAGAATTTATCCTTTGAGATGAGGCTCATGGTTATATTATCTTGCTAGGATTATAAGACAAGATGTTGGTATGAGGTCTCCAATTTGCACAGCTCCTGATCAAGTTCTTCAGCCATGAGGAATTTGCATACCAGTGAGCCTAAATGGTTGGTGCCAGACTATGGTATGACTGCGTAAACATATACGAGACTTACAGTCCACTGGTTGATACCTTTCTCCCCAGTTGAGAGGTCTGGAAGCCGAGTGGTGGCACTCCCACTATAAAACAAACTACAGGGACGTTCGCTAACTGTTGTCTAATCTGGATGTTAAACAGTACCTCATGTGATGTCACATGTGAGATAGGAAGCAGTGAGAGAAGTACTCAGGACTCTTTAGAAAAAGTCTAAAGAAAGAAAGTGAAGAGTAAGTCGGACTTCTGTTGAAGTCGGAGCATCATAAGGGCTGTGAATTCCCTAAATCTCATCATAAATTTAATCTTCTATTAGTAAATGTATCCTCCATATACACTCAAATGAAATGACTACCAAAGGGCATATGCACTAAAAGGGACCATATTTATCTACACTATTGTAATGCATTTTCATTGTTGGGAACACTGCCAGTTGTCAACTGATTGTTCTTATTGAATAGACTATGTGCAATTCATGTGCCAGATCCAATGTTTGCACATACACCCACATACAGAGGTAGAGAGAATCCACATTCCTTTCAGCACCATTAGGGCTTCAATCCTCCTGGTGTAAAACAAACGATGGAAAATCTATAATGAAAATCCAGTTAATCATGATCTACAACATTTTAAATGTTTGCAAGCTAAAGATGAAATGTTTTGGTGATTTCCTACTTGCATATTAAATGCCCCAAAATAGACAATTTTTATGGAGTGGCACAATATTTTGATATTTTTCACGGCCTAGAAGCAACCAAACTTGCTGAATTTTAATTCAAATAAATTTTAGGATGTGCAGAGAATAATCAATGATGTAGATCCAAAGTCTGCATCTTAGAATATAGAGGGAGGGAGAGAGAGAGAGAGAGAGAGAGAGAGAGAGAGAGAGAGAGAGAAAACTTGCATGCCAAAAGCCTGTGGAAGTGTGTACTTATGTTGATAAGTATTTATGTGCATATGTGCATGTCATAAAGTATATAAGCATCTAAAGAAATTAATTTTTAGTATGCTCTTAAAAAAGTTATGATGGAGAGACTAAACTCCAAGAAATTAGTCACTTGTAATCTAGAAGACTGTTGTGAATTAAGCCACTGCATGCTATGGTCAAGCCATAAATGAAACATGACTTGCAGCTAGAATTTGATCTATGAAAATGGAAATTCGTAGAGATCCTAAGTCACAAGCATTCCTTTGTCGTCATCATCTTCTTTTCAAGGGTTATTTACGTCTCAGCCTTCGTATTAGTTTAGCAGTATAGTGCATTGAAAGTAACTCAAGAATGAAGCTATCTGATTCTTAGACATAAGTTTGGTAATAAACCAAGCTGAGGTTCAGGAGTATGAGTACCTTTTTCTGCAGAACGTTTATGCATTTTCCCTCCCAAAGTCATCTTATTGTCTGTCTGGAGATTGAATTAACTAAATTTTATTTTAAGGTGAAAGAATAGAGAATGTTTATGGAAGGCAAGGCTTCAAAACCTGAGATATCTGTCATCTAGATGGGTGATGAGGATGGAGATTTGAAACGAGGTCTCAGTTATCTTGACAGATACGGAAGGCGGGACAGTTTGGAAAAAAACCGAGATTTTTCAATAACTCGGCCAATAATATAGTATTGGGATATCGAAATCTTAGCTTATTGGTAAATCTGAGCTTATCAAGTATATTTAGGGATTGATTTTGAAATTTAATGGAAAATCCAATTAAGGAAGTAAAAAAGTTAATTGAAGAATGTGGGCTGATATGTTTATATCACATAGATATCTTGAGATTTATTTGTTTATATCGGCTGAGATAATAGAGTCCAAGAAATTCTATGTATCATATTGAGGGGTACCTGGTGCAATATTAGCAGAGATCTCATCCAAAATGAAACCCTTGGTGGCAGGAAGCTCATATATAGGTGGTCGGCGTTGCTTTGGCATCTCACTTTTACTCATCATAGTGGATCTATTTTGTATCTTCAGTCACTAATGATTGATGACAAAACTCTAGCAAGAAATTACATATTATATAATTTAATTTTTGCGTTAGATTCTAATTAATCTTTTATAGTGCTATCACAAAATAGGATGCCTGATTAGGTGATCATACTGAAGTTATTTTTTTAAGCAGTACATCATAGGAATTCCTTTTCCTTATTTTTTTAAAGATTACCATTTCCTCGGATTATACATGTTAACTCTTGCTGTGTGCTTGTAAGTGATATAAGATGTGATTGATGAATATGTCATGAGTATATGGAGGAGATACAAGACCTTACAAGTAATAAGAATTGTTGGAGATGCAGTTTCTGAAGACCATGGTATTTAAGGGAAGGGAATATTAGGTGGTTGTGTATGAATAAGAAGGAAACATGTTAGCTTCTCTTTCGAATTACATATGAATAATGTAGTTTTAGAAGGCAGGAATTAGAGTTCAATTAATATTTTTTGTTGGAATCAAAATGCAGTTTAATGGGTAAACACAAGTTCTAGATTAACGCTGAATTTGCTAGTGAGCCTAGTTTAGCATAATTTCTGAAGATGGGGGCGCACAGTATGGACTTTAATGAAGATGGTCAGATGAAAGTCAAAAAAATGGCTGAGGGAGTAAAAATAACTTATGAGATGTCTAATGAAAACCTAAGAGTTGCTAACAGAGTGAGAATCTAAGAAGATAGATTGTAAACTTCTACCATCAAATCCTCGCTACACATGCTAGATTCTGAAAAGTGCTTACTTTATCCTGTTGACTGTGGGAGAGGATTTTCATTTAAGGATTTTGTTTTTGTGGAAATGTTAACCAACAATTATGACTCTAAGTCATCAATGCCAGTCCAAACCAGATCCAGGCGTAAACTTACCTTTCCATTCCATTCCATTCAACTCTCATATCATCCTAACAGTTGCCTATGGAATTCCCTTTTTGCATGCATCGAAAATCAACATTTTTTATGGTTCGCATACAGCTAATGAACACTTCAGTGTGGAACTTGTGAAGCAAACAGATTGTAGGTAGGCCAGGCTAGATCTGGCGTGGACCAGATTTGTATTGGTAATGAGCTTAGATTTTGCAAGCTGAAGCTAATCCACCTACTAAAGGGCTAGGTTTTTTCTTGCTGCTAAAAGGTCTGTTCTGCCCTGTAGATTGGGTGGTTGAAGTTGAATAGGGCCCTAAACTAAGTCTAACTGCAAAACAAATTATAAGTTGTTACCATCTTGGAATGACAAAGATTGTGTGCTGTGGTTGAAAGGAAATTAATTCTGTTTCGTGTCCATGGCGAGCCAGTAAGGACTTGCTGGTTACTTCCACTAATTCTTGCATGTTTAAGCCATCATCATCGATATAAAAGTTTTTTCCCCTTTGGAAACTTTGTTTCTACCCTTTCAAAGAGGGTATTGTGATAATATGAAGACAGTCTGTTGTTTTGTTACAAGTCTCTCTCTCTCTCTCTCTCTCTCTCTCTCTCTCTCTCTCTCTCATTCTACAATCCTCTTATTGGGTGTGGGTGAGAAAGGAGAACCGAGTGGTGATGGTTTACTTCTTGACAAATTCACATCATATTGGGAGAAGAAACAAGAACATTTTAGGCTACTTTGGTCCAGGGCAATACTAGTTCCTTATTGCAGCAAGCCCACAGTTTTGAAAGAATTGATGTTGAATGCGTAGGGTATCTTTCAAGTAGGGAACATAGAGGATGCCTTAGAGAATTGAAATATGTTTCATCCTTTTAGGTTTGTTTAATGATCTGCAAATAGGTTTGTGGTGAATTGCATGGATTAAGTGTTATCCAAGTCAGTTTGCATAGATTAGCATAATGATGCCAGCGCTGTACTGGCACGTGGTTAGGCTCCATGCCCATGCATACCAGTGCATGCCAGGAACTGACATGGAATGGCATGGCATGGAATGGAATGTACTGTGCTAGTGCTAGGCCAGCAAAATACCTACACATGGTTACTGAAGCATATTGGGTGCGGGTATGCAGAAGCAGGTCAAAATTAGTGTGAAAACATGTAGGAAGTGGGTGCAGGACGAGTTTCCAAGGAGAGTTGGAAGTGGGTGCACTACCTAAATGGAAGCTGCTACTTTTAAGCACCAAGAAACTAAGAACCTTGTAGTATGCGCAAAGTTAAAGATTGGGAGGGTTATTTGGTGGAGCGAATACATAATGAGGAGAAAACACAGAAATATATTGAGATGTCTATGTTCTTAGGAATATCAGCTGGATTAATGAGAAATACAGTTGTGAAGGAAGGATAGAATTGTTGAATTTAGATAATTTTGAGATTAGAAAATAAAAGTACTATTTTAGGATATAAGAGCAATGGCAGGACATGGAATAAATGAAAGAATAGGAGAGATGTATTTAACTAATCTGGAAGATGAGGTTGGCTTTAAGATGAGAAATATTTTTAAAGGTTATGCTGAAATGGGTAAAATAACAAATAAACTGACTTACAACAGAAACCGAGAATACTGATTGGAGATTTAATTTTTAAGAGCTTGACATGCATGTAAAAGACACTTAGGGACCTTGTTTTTAATTTGTTGTTATCAAATCTGTCAAAAAGATTTATCAAGTCATAAGAATCCATTCTGCCAGCCTTTTATTTCCTGCCACAGTTTGCTAGCTCTTATGCCTTACTAACATCATGTTTATGCGCATGCATATAAAGCAACTTCATGCTCCTACCTTTGCCCCTGGTTTGTGGTTGTGATGCCAAACATGTAGCAAGATTCTGCTCTAAACCATATGATTAAATATTACTACTACTTGCTAGGGCCTTTACCCTATTATTATCATGTTAAAACTAATGCATATCAAGAAATTGCATAATGAAAGCAAACTTAAGTTCACTATTTATACATGGGGGTGGGGATCATGTGCATGTGCTCTGCAATCCCTTTTTGTTTTGGATTGTACTCACCAACCGTGGCAAGGTAATTCCATTCCCTTGATGTGGATAATTAGATGAAGAGATGTTTTTAAATCTTTGATTTTATCATATACTGCTTGGCAGGAAGCTCACTCTTAAATAATCAAAAATCATGGTGGAAATGAAAATCTGATCTATTATGGATTACATATTAGAGTGGAAGTCCCAACTAGTGCGGTTGGTAAAGTTATTGGGGATTAGGTAACGATGACCCTGGTTCAAATTTCGCCCTCGTGTGGATTTTGGCTGGGTTCTTTCCATCTTAGCCCTCAATAAAAAGGAAAACAGGAATTGCGTATTAGAGTGATATTATTGTTTGGAAAACAAAGAAATATTGCTATGGTATCTTGAACCTAATTTGATTGATGATCAATTCAAAGTATATAACAAAGAGCAAGGTTTGCCATAACAATTGGTATCGTACTGTACTAGGTGTACCGTACCGGTATTGAACCGGTACATGGTACCATATTGCCCGACATTCGGTACACCGAATCTTGCCGTACCATATTGTGTACTGACATTGTAATAGGATGGTATTGGTATGGGGTCTAGTATCAAGATGGCGAACCTTGACAAAGAGTGAGCATTTTTTTGTTTATATTCATTATAATATCCCAATGCGAACTTTCGATCCAAACCAAAAAAGTAAAAGTAGTTATTATTTGTCAAATGCTAGTTGTCTTGTACATGCTTTTCCTATTGCCATGCATAGAAAACTTTGTTATTATATATTTTTCCTTTCCCTTTTTCAATATTCTTTTGTCTTGAAAAAGAATCCCTTTTTGATATTACATTCGTTTTCAACTCCTGTTATACACAATATTATGATTCCTACCAACTTTCTTATATCATCCTCGAGACTTCAACCTTAATGTAAAATCTGTCTATATTTCATGTCCTATTCTCAATGGGTGCTACATCTTGTTTAATTGTTAGCAAAGTAAGAACAAGACAAATGATATGGGTGCAATTGGGATGACGAGATGCTAAACTAACCCTGTTCCCATCCTAGATTTCACTGATTTTGACCCAAGCCAACCCAAAACCTGAATTTGTTGGTTTGGTTTAAACACCACATCTAGTTTTGATTCTCTGACCTACTTGGGTATCAGTCCTGTAAGATGGACCTGATCCTAAAATGTTTTGGTTTGATCTGATTAAACCAACAATAGAACAGTTTAAAATGTGGGTTCCAGCTAAAAGTATAGATCAGGTCTTAACTCTGCTTGGATCGAAAGAGGCAGAACTAACTAATAAACAGGAACATGTGGTGTGTACCCCAATAACTGCAAGCATTAGTTCCAGATAAAGTCGAATCAATAGATGAATAGGTTGGCTTCAGATTGAGATTCTAAACCTGGTAGCAAGATGGATTAAGTTTCTGTTATGCCTGGCTGTGCCTTGCCCTATTCCATTACGCCCCAGGTGAAGAGGAAACGCTATCACTCATTGAAATTTAGAAGAGAATGAAGGTGAGGGAGAAATACCTAGAGATTACACTTGAATTCCCTTTTATTCTTTAAGATTTATGTAATTTTTAAGTAGCGAGGTGGATCAGTTATAAGTTCATGTACATGTATCTAAGCACAAATTAATGTTATATGCATTCAGTGTTAGAAGTTCTTGTAAAATTTTTATGTATGTATTTGTACATTATATTCTACTACCTAGCAAATAGTCCAAAAAAGGTAAAATTAGTTTTCTTGTATGATTTTGGTTATTAACCATGAGACCAGCCTGTCTCCTCAAATCCTTTTGGATATTAAAGATACATATTCCTATTTAAGTACCAGTACTTCCCAAAACCAAAATGTAGGTTACATATAGTAAAGTAGTGATGCAATGTGTGAAAATAATTTTACATTCTTTCCATAGGTTCGCAATCTTGATATCAAACCCTGTACTCGTATCATGTTGGTACAGTATCGGTAGGCCCGGTACGGGTCGGTTTGGCATACCGAAACTCGATCCGACCCCCATACCGAGTCTTAGTTTGGTACCGGTATGGTACCCAGTATGGGGTGGTATGCACTGGTATGGTGAACTTTGTTGAATACAATGACATTTCACTTCTCCGATAATATGAATGATTACTTATATGGTTTGTTACTTTATAGCTTTCAAACAAATTTATGTTTCAAAATGTTGATGGATTTCTGTCATTTGCTTAAAGAATTAAAAAGTCGGGCTTATATTGAATCTTTAGTGTGAAGATGTGCTGCAACAGATCAATAGGACATGGCATTTGTGGCATTTAATACTCAAAATAATACTATGTATGTACAAGAATTATAGAACATCCCCAAAAGGATAATACTGGTTTTGAAGGTAACCTACTCAATAATTGTTGCAAAAACATTTCCAGAAAATAAGATTGTTGATTTTAGTTCTATCATAAATCTTAGAAAATAATGCCCATAGCATATTTGTATTTCTGTTGGTAGAGAATTTTTAGTTTTGGCATGTGTTTGTCAGAAAACCATCAACATCATCAACTTTCTAGACCCAGATGATGGTGGTAGGTTGATATTCAGTTCCAAGAAGAATTGCAAATCATGATTTTGGATCCTATTTTGTGATTGGTTAATAAAGAATAATAAAGCTAGCAGCAAACAGGCTTGCTGATTATGGTTATGATCCTTGTCAAGCCCATCGAAATATGAACCATTTGAAATTGAATAACAAGTCAGTAAGGTGGTTAATATTTCCATTTATTTCCTTTTCTGCTGTGTTTCACACCTTACCATTATGGCCAGGACAAGTAGAAAAAACTTGTAAAAGCAACTAATATCTTGGATGATATATTTATTGCAGGCCCTTGCAAAGACTTTGACAGTAACTCAGCTTGCTTATCTGCAAGAACAATTTGCATTGTTGGGACCGAACAAGAATGGCTATATATCCTTACAAAACTTAAAGATGGTTAGTTATTCCCTCCATATGATTTTTTTGCTTTCCTCCATGGAGTTCTAATGTCGTTTGCATGCAGTCATTGTCGAAAAACTCAACTGATGCAATGAAGGACTCAAGAGTTCTTGATTTTGTTAACATGGTATGCCTCATTATGAAACTTTTCTTTACTTTGAGATTCATTTCCTGGAACACAAATATATATGCTCTGTTTTGAATACAGGTGAGTTCTCTTCAGTACAGAAAGTTAGATTTTGAGGAATTTGCTGCTGCAGCCATAAGTGTGTATCAGATGGAAGGACTTGATAGTTGGGAGCAACATGCCCGTAGTGCATATGAACTCTTTGAAAAGGATGGGAACAGGCCTATCATGATTGAGGAACTTGCATCGGTACAATTCAAATGGAAGAATTTTACATTTTTATCTGTGCACAGATTTTATATTTTATGATATATATTCAAATTCTCCTAGCAATACATCAAAGTTCTCAAGGGGCAATGATAACCTCTTTTCATTGATCATCAATGCTATAAGACCATCTTCCAAGGCTGCATTTTGATTTTTTGAAAGTTAACCTGATGATTTTTTGTTGCACCAGGAACTCGGGCTTAGTCCTTCAGTCCCCGTCCATGTTGTTCTGCAAGACTGGGTGAGACATTCCGATGGAAAACTAAGTTTCTTAGGATTCCTTAAACTTCTACATGGGGTTTCTTCTTGTTCCATTCCAAAAGCCTAGCATCATGACTCTCATCAAGATTGTCTATGAGCAACATTTAACTTCTGAATTACGAGGCAGGGAAAGTGGAGCCAAGCCATTATACGCATGCTCCGAATCAGGGCAATCGATGTGGTTCTAACTAAAAAGTCAAGTCAGTGACATGCGCATTCAAGCTCTATCTTACTTAGAAATTCTTTTTTGTTTGCCATATTGATGATTAGTGTACTGTAGCTGTTTAGAGAAATGTATAGATGAGGATAGCAAGGGTAGAAGGTTGAAGAGGGAATTGATGCCTGTGTTTGCGGGTTCTTTGCCCTGTAATACTCCCTTTTACTCTCAATAAGATCTTTACTCTTGTTTACATGTGATCAGAAGGAAATTGTAGTTATTCCAGCAGGGCTATAAAGCAACATACAGGCCCCCCTTTATCCTTTCTCTTGGCAAACCGATTTAGATTGTAATACATTGCAATTGCAGTGTAACAGGGATGGTGGATGTGGAGGTGGGATAAGAGCCATCAAACCGGCGCTAGTCGTGCCTGAGAAAAGTGCGATACCGCAGAGCATTGGCTCAGATTCTGCACCTGTCTATCCACCATTCTTGTTAATCGCAATTGCAATATATTGTGATCTAAACTTGTTTTCTTACTGGGAGTTTGTCAGATATAAATGAGATGATGTCCCTAAATAGAGGGCCTCTCTGACGAAATTGTTGAACATTTAGATTAAAGTACATGAGTGTTGGGTGGGACTCTAATTGATCGTAGGTACTTAAAAATGCTTGAATTGTTTGAACGAATAATTGCCCATATCAGCGACTATATAAGCATGGAGTATTAAAAGGGAAATGCTTGGGTGGTGCTCGATGTGCATATCGAAAGTTTCATCAGGCACATAGCTGCTAATTTGGTAACATATAATTAACCGACCCTGTGTTTTGCGATAAATCCTGGGAGTTGCACCAATCTTTATAGAACGAATAGATTTAGAAGCAGAACAATTTGTTCTTCCTAATGAATTAATCAAGCCGATGAAAAGAAGCTCTTGTAAAGGAGGTAGAATATGAGTGAGGTTCATGGTGCTTTCGAAAAACTGTTCTCCCAAGTGCAGGAGAATCGCACAAGTAGTATAACTCGGAAGTCTGAGGTCGATTCCTCAGGGAACGATCTATGGATTATTAACGTAATTTTTAGATATAATTTTTAGTTGATCTTCAGAAATTAAAAGCAGAGAATAATATGTGATTAAACAACGTTCAAGAATATAGAGAAGGCTAGGGATCCGGAATCCTCCTTGACAATGTTACTTTCAACAAATAAACTCGGCAATTCTTGATTAAGGATTAATATGATAGGGTAGTTCTAATCATGGAGTATACAATCTGAAAACATGAATTAAATATCCAAGTATTTATCGTACCGGTTACGTCTACGACAAATCAAGCATCGAAATAATCCATGCATCAATATATATAAACCATGCAAGATCTATCTAATAAATAAATATGCAAGAACCCAAAACATACCAATGGATATAAAACAATTAGAATTAAAGTTTAGAGTGTACTTGATGAAAGCAACATGACAAGGGTTCATCCATCACCTTTTGCCAAAGGAATTAGCAAGCCATTACAAACATCAGCATCTCTCCCTTTTTCACTCTCTTTTTTTTATTTCTTTTTTTCTTTTCAGAAACAGGGGATGCCCTGTTTCTTCTTCTTCTTCCCCTCTCTGTTTTCTCTCTTCTTTTCTTTTTGAATCCCCCCCGATCCTCCCCCCCAAGCCGAGAAGACCCTCTTCATATAGATCCCCAGAACCCATAAACCAGCGATGATCCCCTGATCGCGCATGGAGAGGAGCTGCTAACAGACGCCAAAGATCGTGCGTGGTATGCTGAGGACGCGGAGGGGTGATTTGCGGATGGCTGGGCTGATCACGGGTGCGGACAACGCGTAGATGGGTGCAGAAGATGCTCGCGGACGTTGATTGCTTCACGGGATGCTGGGACTCCGAAAGATTGCTCGCGGACGTTGATTGCGGAAGCTCTGAAACGGGGAAGAGGCAGACGCGGAAACGGAAGATTTGCAAGGAATTTGATGCGGGAGAATCACCATGGATGACTGGATGGAGGCTGATTGTGAACTCCGGAGCATCGTGGACGGTTGGGATGGCTGAGACGTGGATCTGGAAGCACGGGAGCCGATCGCGGTTGAGGACGATGCGCGGATGCTGCTGGGAGGCGGACGGACGCAGGCGGAGGAGGTGGGCGGATGGCTGGGCGGTGATCACGGACGGCTTGGGACGCTTCACGGGCAGCCGGGACAGATCGCGATCGCGGGAGCTGGAGCTGGAGCGCGTGAGGCGCAGGGTGAGCGGACGGCTGCGGGATTGAAGCTTGGAAGAGGCAGACGTGGACGAGACAAATTGGACACGAAATGCTGGAAGGATGAGGAAGTGGTCAAGATGGGGAGGGAGGAGTTCTGATATGCTGGAACGTGGACGGTGCAGATGGAAAAGCAACTGATGCTGGCGCTTGGGATGATGCTGATTTGGAATCACAATGTTAATTGACTGCAGATGGCTGGAAGCTTGAGTTGCATCGCGGAATTTGGGAAGTTGCTTGGGTGCGCAGAAGAAGAGTCATGGATTCTGTTCTGCAGTTGGAAAGATGAGTCCTTTTTAGATGAATTTATATAGAATAATGATAAAAAATATAATAAGTGCTAAAGATAAAATATTAATCATGCAAATATTAACACCTATTATTTATCATTATTTTGCTAGCATTAGGCTAAGTTAATTGGTACTTAGATCACACTTTTGTGCTCTCATCAGTTCATGTCAACAGCAAAGTGAAAATCTAGTTTTTCAAACTCGCCTGTCACAGAATATTATTTTAAATTCTGGAAACAGGTCCCTTGCAAACTTTTGGTGCACCAGACAGGACGCAGAGGACCCATCATAGCCTGTACAGCAACAAGGGCCCAAGTGGAAACTAAAACTAGGTTTCACTTCACATACCTATGTTAGAAAATAATCTATCCGCTAAAATCTTATAAATCTCTTTTATATTATTTTATTATTTTATTTTTAATATTTAATTAATGGCTTTCTGTATACATTAAATAAATAAATTAAGTTTTAATGTTACTTGGTTCGAGGCACGTTATAAAAGGCGTTTTCTTTAGAGTAGAATTCGCCCTGTTCAGATACAAACAGTTGATGGCGGTCTACTCCTAAGATACAACGAACTGCTTCATGTTCTCCTTGAAGTGCACTCTAACAAAAGAGAATTATGGTCGAACCTGAACTAGCCAAATCCAGATGCGTTGAAAATCAGCAAATTTGATTGAAACATTCTCTCTCAATCTCCTTATTTGTAAACACAATTTTTTTCTCAAACACTTATTGAGTGTACTTGAGTTCACTCACTTAGTGCTCTCAATTCTCTTCACTAATTTGGAGTTATTCAGATGGAAAGGGGATGTTCTAATGAATGGGAAATACGATCCCTTTCCTATTTATGGATGTGAAAAGGTGAGTATGATTAGATGCTTAAGTATCCTTTCGTTGAATGCATCCCTTTATATAATCCATTCATCCATCAAGGATTGTGTCTTTTGGGATCACCATCAGATCAGATGCATCTTTTTATGAGAATACATCTTTTTATCCATGGAAGTCTTCTGAAAAGTCTGCTTACGAAGCATTCCTTCGGAATGTCTAGTGAGAAGAGAAAGTGTCTTTACGCTTTTTTTTAAGACACTGCATGAGAAACAATTAGAGATATGTCCGTAAAATTTTTGTAGAATTTTAAGAGAGGAGAGAGATAAAGATGGAAACTTAAATCTTATCTATTTAGACAACTAAGTTATTTGGAAGACTAAGATAAGTTTTTATATTTAACTAGGTTCATGTTTTGATAAATATACAATATGGAATTAAAAATCTAAAAATTTTGAATTAAATATTTTATTAATAAACCAACAACCTAAACCACATCTACCATGATATATATATATATATATCAGTGGATTATGGGGGGGAAATTGTAATAAAACTTTTTCGGTGGGCAACAACATGGCAATCACTAAATGTTGTGAACCAAAGTTCATCTCTCAGCTCAGCTGAGCTTCAAAGAATTTCACCTGAAGTCAAGCACTTCAACTGTTTCAACTGTTTCCGTTCATTCAGTTGCTTACTGTTAGATAGTTAAAGTTTCTGTTATTCAGTTATTCAGTTATTCAGTTGTGTATCCTTATATATAGACCATGGGATGTAATAAGGTGATTTGATTTTTTCTGGGAAGTAAAAAGGACTGAGGTTGGTTCCTCAGTTTCTCCTGTTTTTGAGTCTTCTTTCATTCTTTCATCATTCATCAGTTCTTACACTAAAGAACATAAATCCGAAAAAAAAAGAAATTTTCTACAGAGACAAAAACTGCAGCGGTGGACACTGCTTGGTGAGCTGGAAACAAGTTTGTAGGCCAAAACCAATGGGGGGTTTAGGTGTAATCGACCTTTCTCTCTTCGACAAATGTCTGTTATTAAAGAGATGGTGGAGGTATTTCAGCGAACAAAACAAGGAATGGAGGAAGCTCATTTATAGCCTGCACTACAACAAGGAGTGCCCTTCTCAACAGGCCCCCTTAAGCCTCAAAAATGCCTCCCATGCATGGAAGGCCGTCATAAAAAACCATCCACTTTTCAATAAAACCATAAAGTTCAAGTTTGGCAATGGAAGGGAAATGGCATTTTGGCACGACCTGCGGTTAGGGGAAGAACCTCTTAAAAATTCTTTTCCAAATATTTACCTGCTTACTTTCGAGGTAAACATCCCTGTGGCAGGTTTCCAGAATGCTGAATACATTAGAAGCCACTTTCGATCAAACATGGGAGCCACTTTCGGTCAAACATGGGACACAAGGGAGAAGAAGAGTTGCGGCATCTCAAACAGCATCTCAGCGAGGTAAAACTCTCACCAGAAGAAGATAAAGTGATCTGGAAATAGGACAGAAAAAACATCTTCACCGTAAGAGGCTGCTACAGTTTCTTCAGCCATGGTGGATTCCTTGACTACTTCGCGAAAGTTTTATGGAAACTTCCATTGCCAGAGAATTAAAAAATATTCAACTGGCTCTCTTTTTAGAACAAAAACCATACAGCTGAAATTTTATGGATGAGTACACAGATCATTTGTTTCTGAAATGCTCTTACACAAAAATCATTTGGAAGGAAATCAGATAGAAAATGCCCGCCTCCCACAAACTGTAGAAGAACTACCAGTACCGGATTTCACGCTGATCTGATACTGGTCCCAGGCTGGACTGGTACGGACCGGTACGGCTAGACCATGAATCAACCTAGAGGGCTTTTTGAGGATACATCATCATGAGGCCTAAATTATGATTTCAGTTATTTCTTCTCTCTCTCTCTCTGTGTGTGTGTGTGTGTGTGTGTGTGTGTTTTGTTTTTTTTTTTAATGAGGCGCTTTCCTATAATTGATTTCAATTTCTGATGCAAATATGATACAATTTCTGAAAAGTTTTGATACAGTTTGATATCCTATATATTTTTTAAATGTGAAAATATATTGGTTATAAATGGTTTGGTAGTCATTTAATTAAAATTCTCTCTACAGATTAGAGGGCTACTTGGTGACTATGATGCTATTCATGTGCGCCGAGGGGATAAGATAAAGACCAGGAAAGATAGACATGGAGTGGAGCGAAGCCTTCATCCACATCTTGATAGAGATACTCGCCCTGAATTTATCCAGCAGAGAATTGCAAAATGGATTCCACCAGGACGCACTCTTTTCATTGCTTCAAATGAGAGATCATCTGGTTTCTTTTCACCTCTCTCTGCGAGGTATAGCTTACACAATACTAAATCCTCATTTAATACCTTTCAAAACGCCAATTCTGTTAAAGGTCAATAATAACATAATGTTTCATGTGGCTTCCCATTTAAGCTAATTTGTTTAAAACATTCTTCCAATTCTATAGTAAACAATATTATTTTCTAATTGCTTAATTATTTTTTGAGGGAAAAATAGTTTGACACCTTGACAACCTCAAAAGTTGTTTTCTTTGGACTGTACAGTTATATCCTTTATTGCGTGGGATATATGTTTTGGTTTTATATTAAATGTTAGTGTCCTTGAGGTAGTTTTAAAGCCTCAGCTCTAATGATGCAAATTCAACATCGGCTTTTCAATTAGTAATTTGTACCACTGATGATGATCATTATTTTAATAAATAGCATGTCTTAGGATTCTAGATTTGTTTAAACGGTGCAACATTCACTTTTGAGTATTTCTGACATGCCTACTTCTCAGTGAATGCAACATGTTAGTGTACTAGTTTGCATCTCTTTGAAAATTTTGTGTACTTATTATGCAAGTATGGGGAGTGTCCACTTGGTATGATCCAATATGTTTACCTTGTCTGCCCCTCAAGAATAGTAGGATAACAGATTATCCTTTAACCTTTCCACCGAGTATGCAATGTAAAGTAGGTTAACGATCTCGAAATATCACTTTGTTACAATCTTTAGTATAAGAGCAGAAAGAATTTTATGCATGTTATTGAGAAGTTAGTATCAGGAGCATGTGGTGTTTGCATTGCATGCATGCACTAACACTGTTTCTTTTTATCTATTGACATGAAAGTTTCCTTAAAGATTTTTATTCAATGTAACCCTCTATTCCTCCTATATATAATCTTAGGAAGGCTTCATGTGGTCATACATGCTAGACACCAAGGTTGGATGGGGGTGAGAAATGGGATTATGGTGATGTAATTATTTTTCTATTAATCTGTAAGTATAAATATAATTTTGAATTTGGCATGAAGTAATGTCTACACTTATGTGATAATATTTATATGTCTATCGATTTAGAGGACTGAGGTTGTATATTTAAGGACTGAAGTAAATCTATACCTCATAGGCAACCTTGTTTTTGCAAATGAATGCCTGTACATGCAAGCCAGGGATTGGCCCTGAGGTTGGCACCTTGCTCCTTGTAAGAGGTTGTCTGAGGTGCATTATGCATGTTTTATTGGCAGCTCAAATATCCAGCACTTGTGGAAAGGTCACACAAATGCATGGGTTTTGCTATCATGACTCATGAGTGACATGGATATGGGCTGTATATCGGGCAAGTCATTGAGTTCAATTTGGAAGGGCTAACCTTCATGGCTTCTGTTGCTGGAAATTGGATCCGGGGGCAATCTTCGGTCGAGGAGAGGGAGCGGAAGGTGGTTACTCACGGCGAGGCGGTGGTCCGTCGACCGGCGGCGTCCTCCGTCTGGGGCGATCGGAGAGAAGGAGCGGCTGGTTCCCGTGGCTGGGCGACGATCCGACAGTGGGCGGCGTCCTCCGTCTGGGTGCCTGCACACGAACCGGTGGCCGGGTCTTCCGGCGCCGGCCCTCCGACGCTCAAGTCAGGGAGGGGGCAAATCGTGTAGAGTAGAGGTAAACAGTGCTTGTCCAGAGTATCGATTTTCCAACCCCCTTTTATAGACCGGGGGTCGGTTTACCTGCGATGTAACGGGGCGAAGCCGTAGTACGGCTCGGCATGTCGTTCAGGTCGGCGCTTGGTCAGGCGAATCATTGCACTGATGTCGGCGATGAGGGCGTCGTACAACCCGAACTAGCACGCTACCAGGCGAATTTATTGCATCAGTGTCGGAGGTATGGCCGAGATCAGAGACTTATCACAGTCGACTAGACTCTGCTGGGCTTATTTGCCGTGGAGAGCTGGGAGTCCGTAGATGACAGGAGTCACGTGCATTAATTGTTGAGTGAGCCGGAGATCCACATTTATTGTGGAGTAAGCCGGAGATCCGCATTTATTGTGGAGTAAGCCGGAGATCCACATTTATTGTGGAGTAAGCCGGAGATCCGCATTTATTGTGGAGTGTGCCGGAGGATCACAGCGGTCATGCGCAATAAATGCCGGAGGGGCGTCATAGTACGGTCTCTGGCCGGACCTCGGAGACGTACGGCCGTAGTAGGTGGCTGACAAAAGTAGGCCTCGGACATTGGGGTTTCTCTTAGGTCGGAGGTTCCGAGTTCGGATGCCGACTTCGGCCTTCCAGGGTCGACGATTGTGCGGCTTCTTAGGGGCATTCGTGTCATTTGGGGGGAAAAACCTTATTCCCCCAACACTACCCCCCGACTTCCGAGTTCGAGCGGCTTGTGGGCTCGGACGTAGGAAGTAAAGTCCATCGTTAAAGTTGGGGGGCGAACTTCATCCGCACCCTCATGTTTCTTGGAATTTTCATGGTAGGACCTGCGCCCTTGGGCGTTTCGAGGTTACTTTGTTCGGCGAATTAATGATGGGGTCCATATCCCTACGTCTTTCGAGGCGACTATAGCGGGGGCGGTGTCTCTTGGATTACCGAGGTTGCTTTGCGAGGCGGACCCAGGATGAGGGTCCTCGGGTTCAACGAGGCGGCGCCTCGGCCCCACAATCGAGAGTTCCCGCTCATCAATGAGCGTGCCATTTCGGGTTTCAAAACGGACACGCGGCATGACCAGGGGTCGGACGCTTCCGATTTCGTGTTACCGGGTCATAATTTCGGGGGAGTGGAGGCCACACCGGGGCTCCACGTGTCCCAGATTTTATTAAACGAGGGGAGCGGGGGTACCGTCCGCTCATTCTTCGAGGCGATGGGATTCTGTGGACCCATAATGAGATCCCGAGATCCGATGGGACAACACTTTGATTTCGTATTCGATTTATTGATCCGGAGTGGATGCAGTGCCTCGGCCTCAGAGGTCGCCACGTGGCGCAGCCCGATCGGGGGATGGGAACCGACCCCATCGATCTGGGCCGTCAGGGGGGTCTATATAAACCCCACGAGTCTGCCCTAAAGGTCTTGTTTGGCTTCCCCTCATTTTCGTCGTCTTTTTCCCCTTGTTTTCTCCCTCAACCGAATTTTGCCGGCGGTGCCCGGAGCAATTTCCGGCAATGTCCAGTAGGTTTTCTTCCTGTTTTCACTAGAGTTTCCTCTTTTCTTCTCCTCGCCAACTTCCATTTTCTGCTCTTAATTTTTACTCCATTCTTCTGTGAGAATGGGTCTCGGTCCCGAAGAAGTTGGGTCGAATATGTCAGAGGAGGAACTGGAGACAATCCGCTCCCGTTTCTTCTTCCAGCCCGGGTTTCGTCTTGAAACCGCAGGGCCGGGGGACAGGGTGACGCAGCCGCCCCCAGGTCGGATCGCGGTTTACCGCGAGACACTCTGGGCGGGCCTGCATTTTCCCACCCATGGGTTCGTGAGCAGCTTGCTGGCCGAGTACCAGCTCGTCCCGGCGCAGTTGGCTCCGAACTCATGGAGGACCATAATCGGGTTTTTGTCCCTGTGCCTTGGGCACGGGATCCCGATCACGGTAGGCCTTTTCCGCCGGTGTTTTCTGTTAAAGAAGAACCCGGCGGACGCAGGGTGGCTATATTTCGCCTTTCGGGGCGGTATGTCACTCTTCCGGGGCGCCCCTTCCTCGATCCATGAGTGGAAGTTGAAGTTTTTCTTCCTGGCGTCCGCGGCGCCTTGGGGGTTTGAGCCGAGGTGGGGACACCCACGGCTGAAGGCCCTCAACAGACTCTCCGAGCCCACGGGGAGGGAGCTGAGGATCCTAGACTCTGTGCGAGCCCTCGGGAGGGGCAACGACCTGACCGAGCTCCTGCGGGAGGACGCCCTGGCGAGCGTGGGTCTGAGCTCGGCGCGCCCCGAGGGTAAGGGCGGCTACATTATTTTTATTCTTTGTCTTTCGCTTTTACTGCCACTGGCCTGACACTTAACAAAATTTTGATTTCAGATATTCCCCGTATGCCGACCAGTAACACGTCGCTTTTTTCCCGCCTGAGGAGGCGGGAGGCCGAGGCCGGGGGGGCTAATCCCCAGCCTCGGAGGAGGGCGAGGACAGACGGCGCTTCCTCGTCGGCCGGGACGAGTGGCCCCGAGGCGGGGGCCCCTGCAGCCGACCCGAGGCGGGAGCGGGTGGTCAGTGGTGCGGGCCCATCGGCCCCTCCTTGCCCTGCCCCCCTTGCCCGGCGGGGGGAATCGTCCGCGGCCCGGCCGCAGCAGCCAGGACCCGGGCCTGCCCGAGGCCCCGAGGCGAGCGGCTCCGGGACCTCGGGTTCGATCGTGCCGAGCTCTTCCCGAGCTTTCCGAGAAGAGTCGGTTGAGCCGGACTCTTCCATTCCTGAGGGGAGCTCGGCCTTTCAGGACGCCGAGGTCGCACGCTCCATGTTGCGGCGTGCAGTGCTTCCAGCGGACCGGGCCGTGTTCCGGGGGATTTCGCTGGAGGAGGTCGCCGGCAGTGCTTACTGCAGCACCGCCCGGGTAAGTTCCCTTCTTAATTTTCCGGAGTTATTAGCGTGCATACGTGCCTTTCAACTCACAATACCCTCGCTTTTTTTTTTTTTTTTTTTTTTTCAGCATATTCTCGAGCTCGACACCATGGCGTTCCTCGCCCACGGGTATCGGGAAGAAGTTCGGCAGCTCGGCCAGCAGCTGGAGCCGGCCAAGAAAAGAATCGCCGAGCTAGAAGCGGTGTCGGCCGCGGCCGAGGCTCGGTGGGCGGCCACCGAGGCCGAGCGCCTTGCCGTGGTGGGGGCGCTTGAGGAGGAGAAGGCGGCTCACGCCATGACCAAGGCAACCATGCGCGGCACGGAGGCGCGCTTGGGGGAGGTCCAGGCCAGGGTCGCGGCCCTCGAGTATGAGGAGAGGGCCCTTCGCCTCCGACTCGAGCAACTTGAGGCCCGGGAGAGGAGGGCTCTCGAACGAGCCGAGCACGCCGTGGAGCTCTTCAAAGAGTCGCAAGAGTTCCGCGACATGTTGGAGGAGGAGACGGTCGACGGTTTCCTTCGAGGCTTCGAGAACTTTCGAGAGCAGGTGCGCCTGTACTGCCCTCAGTACGACTTCTCGACGGTCCGTCCGAGGGAGGACCGGGGCTGGGGGTCCGACGTGCGAGCCCTTCCCACCATCCTGACATCCGAGGCGGGAATATATGAGCAAGACCCCGCCGAGCCTTCGACGGGGGTAGCCGAGGCGGACGGTGTCATGGAGGTAGCTCTGGCGGCCGAGACGGACGCTGTCCCGGAGGTGGTGCCCGAAGCTCTTGCTCCCGACCCCGAGCCTGTTCCGGAGGAAGGTCTTGAGGTCATCAATGTGCCGGACGACCCCCCGGATGTGGCTCCCGCCGCTTAGGACTTAGCATATTTTTCTTTTCTTTTTCATTGTATCCGGGGTCGGCCCTTGAGCGGCCGACTTCCAATTTTGTAATTGGCCTTCCGGCCCTTTGTTAATGAAAAAGTATTTTTGCCATTCCGTGTTCATCTTTCCCTCTGTTGTCGTGACCGAGGCCAGGGCCTTAGCGAACCGCCTCGATGGCCTAGCTTTGCATTTTAATTTCCGGGCTGCTTAACGAAGTTGCCTTTCTTCCCGGGCTACGTCTTAGCCTTCTCGGGTTCCAGTCATCCCGACGAAGAGGAGCTCCGAGTCTTGAGTTTTTTAGAAAATTTCTCTAAGTCCTATAGCTCGGATTTGGGAGTCGTGGAGGTCATTGCGTTTAGCCTTTAGGGAAGTCCCAAGGCGTCGAGGTCGGGCCTTAGCCCTTTAACTAAGATCGGACTAGGTCTGTGCGTGCCGCTAATCGGGGAGTTTAGTCGGGTCTCCAAACTTAACTCCAAACCCCTCAGAGGGAGCGCGGGCCAATAGGCAGGTTATTACCGAAGGTTTTCGTAGTTATTGTTCTCGGACTCTGCCGAGGCTTCGGTGAGCAAGGCTGGGGTTTCCAGAGATTGCCTTGGTACCCGTGTTTGGCTGGCACATTCGTGGCCGGGACCACTTTTTCAGCCGGACGTAGGAGTTTACGTCGAAGAGCCGAGTTGGGCACTAATTTATGAAATCCTCTGTACCAGTTTCGGAGACTTGACGAACGGTGCATGCATAATGTAATTAGGAGGTCGATCCTAAGCCGACCCGTTAGAGAGGCCCGACTTTGGGGCGAGATAAGGCTCCAACATTAAGATTCCGCTCAGCAATATGTAAATAAAATTTGACAAGGAGGGCGTCCAGTTGAATGTACCTCTTTCATTCTCAGAGTTATGCTTCGCATGGTGGAGTAGGCTGCTTCCCTTCCTCGTCGACCTGCGGAGTCATTTTTGACTTTAAGGGGGCTCGGGCTTCTCACGGACCCGACAGCACCCGCCGAGGTTGAGAGGGCTTGGGGAGACTTTATTGATTTGTAGCTCTTTGCGAGGTCGAGGGAGTTTGAGACCCTGTGGTCGGACCTCGGGGCACCTCAACTTTGGTCGAGGGGTCTTGTGTCAGGTCGGCGGGTCTGCGGACGCTTTGCTGACCTGTGGTACCTCCCGAAGTCGAGGGAGTCTGATTCTCTACGGTCGACCCTCGGGGCATCCCGACCTTAGTCGAGGGGGCGCTACGGGGGGCCGCGAAGGTACTACCCCGTTGTTGGTGATGAGCGCCACGGGGGGCCGCGAAGGTACTACCCCGTCTTCCCGAAGTGTCGAGGGGTCCGGGTACGCACTGTCGACACTCGGGGCATCTCGACCTTAGTTGAGGGATCGCTCGCTTCGGGGATCGGGGATCGTCGACCGCTCCTGGGGGTCCACTTCGTGGCGCCCTAGGTGGAGCCACCCTTTCCACCCCTCACGGCGCCTTCCCGAGGTCGAGGGAGTCTGGTTCTCTACGGTCGACCCTCGGGGCATCCCGACCTTGGTCGAGGAATCGTTCGTCAGGTCGAGGGGTCTGGGTACGCACTGTCGACCTGCGATGCTTCCCGAGGTCGAGGGAGTCTGGTTCTCTACGGTCGACCCTCGGGGCATCCCGACCTTAGTCGAGGAGGCGCTACGGGGGGCCGCGAAGGTACTACCCCGTTGTTGGTGATGAGCGCCACGGGGGGCCGCGAAGGTACTACCCCGTCTTTCCGAAGTGTCGAGGGGTCTGGGTACGCACTGTCGACACTCGGGGCACCTCGACCTTAGTCGAGGGATCGCTCGCTTCGGGGATCGGGGATCGTCGACCGCTCCTGGGGGTCCACTTCGTGGCGCCCCAGGTGGAGCCACCCTTTCCACCCCTCACGGCGCCTTCCCGAAGTCGAGGGAGTCTGGTTCTCTACGGTCGACCCTCGGGGCATCCCGACCTCGGTCGAGGAATCGTTCGTCAGGTCGAGGGGTCTGGGTACGCACTGTCGACCTGCGACGCTTCCCGAGGTCGAGGGAGTCTGGTTCTCTACGGTCGACCCTCGGGGCATCCCGACCTTAGTCGAGGAGGCGCTACGGGGGGCCGCGAAGGTACTACCCCGTTGTTGGTGATGAGCGCCACGGGGGGCCGCGAAGGTACTACCCCGTCTTCCCGAAGTGTCGAGGGGTCTGGGCACGCACTGTCGACACTCGGGGCATCTCGGCCTTAGTCGAGGAATCCTGCTCCATTCCTCGTTTCATCGTCTTGCGATTCTTCCCGAGGTCGAGGGAGTTTGGGACTCTACGGTCGAGCCTCGAGGCATCCCGATTTTGGCCGGGGAATCTGAGGATCACAGACGACCCAATATTAAAAGAGGATTACAGTTATCAAGGTGAGAAAAATATTTGCAGAAAAAGGAGCTGAGTCCATTGTCCTGATTGTTTTGAACCCCTTAGGGTTTCATTGGTAATACATCCGTAGATTCTCGGAGTTCCAGCTTCGTGGGATCAGAGTCCCCTCCAGGGACTTCAATTTGTACGCCCCTGGTCGTTGTACCCGGGCAATTTGATACGGCCCTTCCCAATTTGGGGCGAGCTTTCCTTGCTCGGTCGGTTGAGAAGCCTCGGCTCTCCTGAGGACGAGGTTCCCTACTTTGAAGAGCTTGGGCTTGACTCTGGAGTTGTAGTATTGGGCCGTTCGCTGTTGGTATCTCGCCATGCGAACCCGGGCGACCTCTCTCGTTTCTTCGACAAGGTCCAAGTTGCTCCTTAGCTGGGAAGAGTTGGTGTCGGGGTCGTAATGCTCCACTCTGGGAGAAGGCAGGCCGATCTCCAACGGGATGACGGCCTCAGTGCCGTATGCTAGGTTGAAGGGGGTCTCTCCCGTGGGTAGTCGGAACGTGGTCCGGTACGCCCAAAGGACATTGTACAAGTCCTCGACCCACTGTCCTTTGGACCGATCAAGCCTAGCTTTAAGTCCCTGCAAAATAGTTCGGTTAG
Source organism: Phoenix dactylifera (assembly GCF_009389715.1). Taxonomy (NCBI): domain Eukaryota; kingdom Viridiplantae; phylum Streptophyta; class Magnoliopsida; order Arecales; family Arecaceae; genus Phoenix; species Phoenix dactylifera. The sequence continues at coordinate 106,463 of NW_024067830.1, read as the reverse complement.
TTACCTCGGTTTCTCCGTTTGTCTGGGGATGGGCAACCGAGGTGAAGCGATGATCAATGCCGAGTTCAGAGCAAAACTCCCTGAAATGAATATTGTCAAATTGTCGACCATTATCAGATATAAGGATACGGGGTAGTCCGAATCGGCAGATTATAGACTTCCACACGAAATCCCGCATCTTTTGCTCGGTGATCCGGGCGACAGGTTCGGCCTCGACCCATTTGGTGAAATAGTCGATGGAGACGACCAGGAACTTTCTCTGTCCGGTGGCGAGGGGAAAGGGCCCCAGGATGTCGATCCCCCATTGGGCAAACAGCCAGGGGGCGATGATGGAGGTCAGCAGAGCTGAAGGTCGGCGCTGGATATTGGCGTTTCGCTGGCACCGATCGCACTTGCGGACGAAATCTGTTGCGTCTTTTCGGAGTGTGGGCCAGTAATATCCCTGCCGCAGGATCTTATGGGCCAAGGCCCGGCCCCCCAGGTGATTTCCGCAGATCCCTTCATGGACCTCTCGGAGAGCATAGTCCGCCTCGGAGGAGCGGAGGCATCTGAGAAGGGGGGAAGTAAATGATCGTCGATAGAGCCTGTTCTCGTATAGGACATACCGGGGGGCCTGGCGCTTGATTCGGCGAGCCTCCATCTCGTCATGAGGTAGGGTTCCGTCCTGAAGGTAGCAGACGAGCCCGTCGATCCAGCTTGGCTCGGAGCCGATGCACATGGTAGGCTCGGGTTCCTCCGTGCTGGGGGTCTGAAGATACTCGAGCGCGGTTCCCTTAGGAAGCTCGCTCATGCGGGAGGTTGCCAGCTTGGATAGCTGGTCTGCCCTGAGGTTTTCCGTTCTGGGAATGTACTGGATGTTGAAAGAATTCAGGGCAGATATGAGTTCCCGCACCTTTTGGAGATACTTTTGCATGGATGGCTCTTTAGCTTCAAAATCTCCTTGGACCTGGTTCACCACCAGCTGGGAGTCGCTGAATGCCGTCAGGTCTCCCACGTTTAGTTCTTTCGCCAGTTTGAGCCCGGCGATGAGGGCCTCATACTCGGCCTCATTGTTCGAGGCCGGGAACTCGAGGCGCAGGGCTTGCTCAGCCACCACTCCGTCTGGACTAGTGAGGATAAGTCCGGCCCCGCTACCCCCCGAGGTCGAAGACCCGTCCGAGTGCAGGACCCATGGCTGCCTCGGGGCCTCCTCCGCGGGTCCAGATGGCAGCTCGGGGTCGTCCGGAAGGGTGCACTCCACGATGAAGTCGGCGAGTATCTGAGCTTTGATAGCCGGCCTGGGCCGATATTCGAGGTCGAATTCCCCGAGCTCGACCGCCCATTTGGCGACCCTCCCCGCACGATCCGACCTCTGCAATATTTGCTTCATGGGCTGGTCGGTCAATATAGCTATCGTGTGGGCTTGGAAGTAAGGCCTGAGTCTCCGAGCCGAGATGATGAGAGCGAAGATGGTCTTCTCAAGTTTAGAATATCGGGTCTCGGCATCCCTGAGAACCCGGCTGGTGTAATAGACCGACTTTTGGAGCTTGTCCTCTTCCCGGACGAGAACTGAGCTCACTGCGGCTGGGGAGACGGCCAGATATAAGTAAAGGACCTCGCCTTTCCGGGGCTTGGTGAGCAGCGGGGGAGAAGCCAGAAGGCTCCGAAGCTCTTCAAAGGCCTGCTGGCATTCTTCTGTCCACCGGAAGTCTTTCGGCCGTTTGAGGCTCTTGAAGAAGGGGAGGCAACGCTCGGCCGACCGAGAGACGAACCTTCCCAGGGCGGCTACCCGCCCCGCGAGCCGCTGCACCTCCTTAACTGTCTTTGGAGGCGACATCTCTTGCAGTGCCCGGATTTTCTCCGGGTTGGCCTCAATTCCGCGCTGGGTCACTATAAAACCCAGGAACTTGCCCGAGGTGACCCCAAACGCGCACTTCGCCGGATTGAGTTTCATTTGATATTTTCTGAGCTTGGCGAACGTCTCGTCGAGATCGACTATGTGGTGTTCCGCCGCTCGGCTCTTCACCAACATGTCGTCCACGTAGACTTCCATGTTCCGGCCGATCTGGTCTTTAAAAATCTGGCTGACCAGCCTCTGATAGGTGGCCCCAGCGTTTTTCAGGCCAAAGGGCATCACCTTATAGCAGTAGGTGCCCTTGTCGGTGATGAAGGCCGTCTTCTCCTCGTCTTCTGGCGCTATTCGGATTTGATTGTATCCTGAAAAGGCGTCCATAAAAGTTAGCAGTTGGTGTCCCGAGGTGGAGTCGACGAGCTGGTCGATGCTCGGGAGGGGGAAACTGTCTTTTGGGCAGGCCTTGTTCAGGTCGGTGTAGTCCACACACATACGCCATTTTCCGTTGGCCTTCTTTACGAGGACTATGTTGGCGAGCCAGTCCGGGTAGGAGACCTCCCGGATGAAGCCGGCTCCGAGGAGTTTGTCCACCTCCTCGGCCGCAGCTCGTTGTCACTCGGGGGCGGAGCCTCTTTTCTTCTGCTTTACAGGCCTGCTGGTTGGTTTCACCTGAAGTCGGTGGACCATGACCTCAGGGTCAATTCCTGGCACGTCCGCGGGCGACCAGGCGAAGACGTCGGCATTATCCCGCAGGAAGCTGACGAGGCGATCCCTCTCATGGGCGCCGAGGCCGGAGCCGACCTGCACGGTTAGCTCGGGAAAATTTTCTCGTAGTGGGATTTGAATAAGGAGCTCACCGGGCTCTACTTGCTTCTTCCAGGGGGTGTCCCTCGCATCGAGGGTTTCTATGGGGAGTGAAGGGCGCGTCGGGCGGTCTGGCGCCTCAGCTGGTTGTTTCACTGTGTGGGCCGCCATGTAGCATTGCTTGGCGACCAGTTGGTCTCCGCGGACCTCGCCTACTCCTTAGCCGGTGGGGAACCGCATGAGTAAATGGCGAGTTGAAACCACGGCTCGAAGGGTGTTTAACCCTGGGCGTCCAAGGATGGCGTTGTAGACCGAGGGCAGACGGACCACCAAGAAGTCCATCCTCACAGTGCTCTCCCGGGGGGCGAGGCCAACTGTGACAAGGAAGCTAGCCTCACCTTCAATCGAGACCGCATCTCCGGTAAACCCGACTAGCGGGGCATTGATTCTCCGGAGATGTCCTTCTGTCAACCCCATTTTTTGGTAGGCATGGTAGTACAAAATGTTGGCTGAACTTCCATTGTCAACTAGGACACGCTTTACATCAAACCTATTTACAATCATTGAGATGACCACAGCGTCATCGTGAGGGGTCTCGACCCCTTCTAAGTCCTCGTCCGAGAACGAGATGACTTCATCAGTACGTGGGCGCTTCGGGGGTGTTCCCTGGGCGGCCGTTCCTGCCGAGGCCCGCCCGATCATGTTGATGGTGCCGGCGATGGGCCTGTTGTCGCCTGAATTTTCGGTTGGTGCGACATTCTCCGCCGGCCTTCTTTCCTCAGGTCGATTCCTCACGAACCGGTTGAGTACTCCCCGTCGGATGAGCGCTTCTATCTCGTCCCGGAGTTGGAAGCAGTCCTCCGTGTCGTGCCCACGGTCTCGGTGGAAGCGGCAATACTTCCTGGTATTTCGGGGAAATCCCGTGTCTCGCATAGGAGGCGGGGGTCGGAAGAAGTCCCGACCCTCAATTTCCATCAGGATCTCGGCCCGGGGAGCATTGACGGGTGTATAGTTCTCGTACCTCGCCTGGTACATCCGGGGCCGTGGTGGAGACCTCGGACGAGGAGGTGTCCTCTGCTGAGGTCGCCCCTGCTGACGGGGCGGACTCCTCAGTCTGGGGAGATTTTTCTCTCTGCGGGGAGACCGGCTCCTTTGTCGGCCGCGCTCCTCGCGGCGCTTCTTCTGCTTCTTAGAGGCGGGCTCGATTGCTCCCCGCCTGGAGGCGACTGCCTCCTCGGCCTTGGCATACTTCCGGACTCGGGCCAGCATTTCGGTGAAGTCGGCCGAGAAGCTCTTCTCGATGGAGAAGAGGAATCGGTAGGAGCGAACCCCAGTTTTCAGAGCCGACATGGCTATCGACTGGTCTAGCTCGCGGACCTCCCATGTGGCGGCGGTAAAGCGGTCCAGGTACTCTTTGAGGGACTCCCCCTCCTTCTGCTTGATATCCAAGAGGGAGTCTGATGTCCGTCGCTGGCGCCGGCTGGCAGCAAAGTTGGTGGCGAACTGCCTGCCGAGCTGCTCAAAGGAGGACACCGTGTTCGGCTTCAGTCCAGAAAACCAAAGCCGAGCGGTCCCTCGGAGGGTCGCTGGAAAGGCTTTGCAGAGTATGGCCTCCGAGGACCCTTGTAGGGCCATGAGGGCCCGATAACTCTCCAAGTGGTCGAGGGGGTCGGTGATTCCGCTGTAGGGCTCCACCTGAGGCATTTTGAATCTCGCGGGAACCGGCTCGTCCTCGATCTGGCGGGAGAAGGGGGACTTGGCAGTGAACTCAAAGTCCCCTTCCTGTCTTGCCTTCTTGCCGTGGAGTGCCACAATCTGGCGCTCCAGATGCTCAACTTTTCGGTCGAGCTCCCCCACCCGTGGGATTGTCGTTGTGGTTTGCGCCGGCCCTTGGCGGTCCGGGGTTGACTCCGCCTCGGAAAGTTGGGGTCTCCGATCGAAACCTTCTCCCGGTAACTCCCTACGGGGAGCAGCCCGTTCTCCGTTGTTGGCTCTGGAGGAGCCATGCAGATTTTGACTGGGGAGAACCGGGCCGTTGGGGAGACACTCCGGCGGGGCCTGGGCCTGCGGGGGAAGCGCCGGTGAAGCTTCCACGCGCCGTAGGCCCTGAACGACGGCGGCCAGGGCCTGGACTTGCTGTACCAGGGCATTGAACTGTTCCAGCTGGACCTGAGGACCTGGGTCAGCTGGAGTTGGGGAATTCTGGACGGAGTGTCCAGGACTTTGCGGGGGACGCCGGGAGACGTTAGAGGCTCCCTTACTTCTCAACTTCATGACTGCTACTCGGGCCCTTCCTCTAGCGCCAACTGTTGCTGGAAATTGGACCCGGGGGCAATCTTCGGTCGAGGAGAGGGAGCGGAAGGTGGTTACTCACGGCGAGGCGGTGGTCCGTCGACGGGCGGCGTCCTCCGTCTGGGGCGATCGGAGAGAAGGAGCGGCTGGTTCCTGTGGCTGGGCGACGATCCGACAGTGGGCGGCGTCCTCCGTCTGGGTGCCTGCACACGAACCGGTGGCCGGGTCTTCCGGCGCCGGCCCTCCGACGCTCAAGTCAGGGAGGGGGCAAATCGTGTAGAGTAGAGGTAAACAGTGCTTGTCCAGAGTATCGATTTTCCAACCCCCTTTTATAGACCGGGGGTCGGTTTACCTGCGATGTAACGGGGCGAAGCCGTAGTACGGCTCGGCATGTCGTTCAGGTCGGCGCTTGGTCAGGCGAATCATTGCACTGATGTCGGCGATGAGGGCGTCGTACAACCCGAACTAGCACGCTACCAGGCGAATTTATTGCATCAGTGTCGGAGGTATGGCCGAGATCAGAGACTTATCACAGTCGACTAGACTCTGCTGGGCTTATTTGCCGTGGAGAGCTGGGAGTCCGTAGATGACAGGAGTCACGTGCATTAATTGTTGAGTGAGCCGGAGATCCACATTTATTGTGGAGTAAGCCGGAGATCCGCATTTATTGTGGAGTAAGCCGGAGATCCACATTTATTGTGGAGTAAGCCGGAGATCCGCATTTATTGTGGAGTGTGCCGGAGGATCACAGCGGTCATGCGCAATAAATGCCGGAGGGGCGTCATAGTACGGTCTCTGGCCGGACCTCGGAGACGTACGGCCGTAGTAGGTGGCTGACAAAAGTAGGCCTCGGACATTGGGGTTTCTCTTAGGTCGGAGGTTCCGAGTTCGGATGCCGACTTCGGCCTTCCAGGGTCGACGATTGTGCGGCTTCTTAGGGGCATTCGTGTCATTTGGGGAAAAACCTTATTCCCCCAACAGCTTCTAATGTGTACATCGATTTGCCCAAGAAAAAAAGGGATTATATAACCTGCCAGCATTATCAATTACATACAGTATTGGGAGCCTCTCCATGGAATACCTTGAAGTTCTTTCTTACTCACCTAAAGAAGGTTAATATAGGACCTTATTATAAAAACCTAAAGAAATAGTTGGCCGTAGAAATGTTAATGTTCTTTCTTTTGGTGGACGGTAACACTCGTCATCTCTAAATCAAGCAATTATTTAAAAATATGCCTCATTTGAAGAAGCTAATGTCATGGGCAAGGATTGAAGTACCGGCAAGACAAGGGCTGTCCTGGCTGTCCTCTTCCGTTTCAGTGAGAGCATGACATGTGGGATAGGTGCGGGACCTTGAAACTCACTTTCGTCCTCCGTCCGACCATCTCGTCTCCATCCCGGACGGAACATGTGCCGATGTAGCCGACCTGGTCGGGACATGCCCTCATTTTTTTTGCAACGATACTTCGACCTTCGACTCATTGTCGGGAGGAAGAACTTTACCCTTTTTTTTTCTCGCTGGTGCATTGGTGTCATCACTGGGAGGGAGGAGGGAGGAAGCTTGGTTTGTGAGCTCCTCCTTCCATGTGTTTCCCATGATGAGCAGAGCACGAGCTCCTCCTTCTCTGTTTTTCTGATGAGTAGGGAGGATGAAGGGAGGGGAGAGGACGAGCTCGCCGCTTGGAGCCTCAGACCACTTAGAAGGGAGGAGGGAACAGGGAGGATGGAGTCATGATGCACTCAATAGTCATGGGTTTGAGCGCCTGGCGCCTTTTTTTCTTTTGACCTTTTTCCTTCCCGATGCGCACGTGGAGGGACCACGCAGAGGGACAAGGCTTGGATCTTTCGCATGATAGAAGGATTCACCTTTCTTCAAATGCATCCATTGTTGGAACATGCAGTGGCCACTTCAAGATCCATGCAGGTGGATGGATGAAGGTTTTTTGATTGCTTTGAGAGCTATGTGGGGCGCAATCGAACAGTTGACGATGCGAAAGGAGATCAATCATTCTTTCATGCGAAAGATACAACTCGAACCCCACATATAGTGGACCAGTCATGCAGATTCATGCGAAGGAAGGGTTCTCTTCCTTCCGAGACGGCCACTGGGATGGGGCGGGATGCGAAGTGTCCCGTTATATGGAAAAACTAGGATGCTCATGTCCTACTGGATTTAAGTTCTTGGTCATTGGAAATCTTAAAGTAGATTCGAAATGCATAGAAAATTATGTGAAGGAGAGATTAGGTTTTTAAAGTATTACAAAAAAGCTATTGGAACCTTCTTCCCAAATATCTATGAAGAGGAAAGTTAGCATCGTTTTTTGGAAGGCAGTCAAAACCAAGTAATGGAAAGGAAAAAATTTCTAGGATTCTAAGAAAAGGAGTGCTAATTCTTGACCTAATTGAATATGCTAAAATATATCTATGGTGGATAGTCTTAAACTATTTGTTGGTAGAATATAAGCTTAGACATAAATTACCAAAAATTAAATGACTTATGTATATGTAACCTTAGTAGCCAAAATCTTCAGTATAGGATTACACACCCACTTCAGAATCTTTCCAGCATTTCGAATCTGCAGCTGCTTTCTAAATGCTTTCTTCTAAAAGTGTTTCTAAATATCTGCTTCCTTGCACCTGCACTAGATCTGCTCCTACACCCTCTCCCAATTCTGGCAACTAAGAACCTTTTACATTTTGGAGTGTTATGATGGGAATATCATGATTGAGTTAAATAAGAATTTCATGTACTTTGTGTACTCTATGCCATTCTTGAGATTTTGTCACATGTTTAGATTTATGCGTATAACTATACCGCCTAGAGGAGGCTAATGGAGGCACCACATATCAAAATTTGATTAAGTAGGCCAAGCAGGTTATGTAAAGGATTTGTGGATGTTAATACATGGTTAAATGAGGATGCTACAGTTCAATGAGTTTGACCTGTTGGTGGATATGCGTTCGGTATCACTTTTTGCTGCCTGGATTGTATCAAGTATGGGTAGTAGCCCAAATTCTACCAAGGATAACACAGCTACTTCAAAATTGTTCTAGAATCTTGAACCTGCATCTGCTTTGTCAATGTTTGCTTACTAAAAGGGTTTGTTTTCAGCATCTCTGCTCCCAATTCTAGCAACTAAGGTCAAGCCCAAGGTTTGCAATCTCGATATCGGATCTCGTGCTAGTACCATGCTGATGCAATATCAGTAATCCTAGAATGAGGTCGGTTCAACATACGTAGACTTGGTATACCTCTTATATCGAGTCTCAATTTGGTACCAATATAGTATGGTATGTTCAGTATGAGACGGTATGCACCAGTATGGCGAACCTTGGTCAAGCCCATGAATCTGATTACTTAATCTCATTACACCACTAGTTAAGAATGCAGGAGAGATATTTTGACTTTTGGATATGTGTATTTGGTAGCTTTAACCTCTTCTCCTTTTGCTGTTAACTTATTTATCAATAAAACTGACTAGTTGAAAAACTTTTGAGTTTTTGCATTGGTCAAATTTACTTTCTGGATTTCATATTTAGGTTTATTTTCCAACTCAAGTTTAGGGCATGTTTGGTGTAACAGTAAAACAGAACCGGATCCGAGTAAGGATTTTCAGTCAATGTGAGCTTTTCAAGTTAAAGTTATAAGTCTACTTCAAGGTAAACAAGTTGAGTGCTCATTTCAAGGGTGAGCTTTGTGTGGGCTTGTTTGTTTTAGGTAAGTAGATGCTTGTTTGAAAGTTGACTTTGAGCCTGCATTTCATTTTGGTGTTTTGGCTCCTCTTCATTCAAATGTTGTCCCACCAATTTGGGTTAGGCTTTACATATCCAAGTTCGCTATTTGTCCTTGTTAATAACAACCTCAAATGTCAAAGGTTTTTTAGATCATACCTGTCAATTTTTTTTTGTCATTTCGTCCTCGGTCTGTGTTGCTCTTTTAATATAATAGACTGTTTTCTGGCTAACTTTTCTAGTTTTACCTCATCCACTTTTAACATTCTTATATTTACCATAGCCATCTTGTTTGTTTGGGAACTTACTATTATCCAACACTCAAATTCGTACAACATTGTGAACTTACTGTCTTAATGAAATTTTCTTTTGAGTTGCCAAGCCAGGCATTTTGTTGATACCAAGGCAAAGACATCTTGTAACTCCACCTGCTGAGTCTAATTTTATCAGACAAGGCGCACCTATATTTCCTTTATTTCTTAAAATAGATCCAGGATATTGAAATTGATTATAATGCAGAATTTCTTCACCATCAATTTTATTTGGGTCATAAAATTCATTATTATTGCCATAGAAATTACATTTTGTATAATCTGTTTTTCCCCTCCTCATTTTCAAACTCTTGGTAGCATGGCTTATCAAAAGTTCTGCAGATATAGGCTTTCTAAATTTCTTTTGCAATAGGATGACTTTACATTGCTTTTGCTTTGTATAATGGCTTTTTCATATAAGGGCTTAATTCTAGTTGGAAGACGAGCCCTCCTGAAATATACTATGATTAATATTTTAATTACCTCTTTAAGTAGCTAACTCTTTTTTTCCCCTGAATTTCCTCCATTCCCTTCAATCTTTTGTATTGTTGTATCCACTCCTCTGCCTTTGCCAGGTAATTTATTTCTCAGTTGACCTCTGTAGCTAAAATTTGTGCTTCATGTTGTTTAACTGTTCTGCTGCAGATATAAGTTGGCATACTCATCAAACTTCAGTAGCATTTTGGACCCGGTAATCCAGAACAATTATCAATTGTTCATGGTAGAGAGATTGATTTTGGTAGGTGCAAAAACCTTTATCAAGACATTTAAAGAAGATGAGAATGATATCAGCCTCACAGATGACCCCAAGAAGAATACCAAGAGCTGGCAAATTCCTGTTTATACCATCGATGGCTGGGGAAGTTAAATAAAGTGCACCCAAGGTAGCTTGTATGTCATCATGGTTTTGAAGATATATGTTCAACTATTGTTCTACCATGGAAGAGCAAAAACGGCATTACAGAATCTGAATCTCCTCTTGAAGTTTAAATTTGTCAAAGGTTTTCACTAACTCAGTTTAAAATCGTACTTCAAATTGCAAATCAGTGGAAGGTGCACATGCTTGAGCCTGTTTGGAAGAAGATGAGAATGTTGTGATTGAATTATAGCATGGAAGAATATGCGATGTAAAAATGTTTTTGTAATGTTGTTGTTGTAATGTATAGGAAATGATCACAGTAGTATGCTTTGAGTTTTTAGAATTTCAGGTCGTCCCGTTTTGCTGATGATTGTGTTGTAATCTTGAGATTTTAGATGCAGTGGTGAAAATGCACTACGATTCTTTCTCAGCAAAGTTTTTGATGTTTCCATTTCAGGATACAGTAAGATGCTTTCTTGAACTCGAGAATATCTCAACTTCGATGCAATAAAATGTTACCATAACATATATCAAGTTGAAAAAACTGATTCAAAATAAGATCCGTCTTGTTGAACATAAGAATCATCTGTTCATTGGAGCCTTTATAATGGGTAATGCATGGTTCGAATGGGATATGCTTCAGTGATCCACTACTTGAATGATAGGTTGCAGCCGGGAGTAACATGTATTCCTCGCATCAGGTTAAAGCATGTAAGTGTTGGTACTCACATTAGAACCATATGAAATGCCGTTTTTACTGAGGAGAAGGAAAAAAAAAAAAAAACAGTTCACAAAATGTAACTTGTTATATCAATATCAAAAAACCATGCCCATAAGATAGTTGTTGCTAATGATGGCACTATATACTTCAAGTAATTTACAACATGACATTATAACTCGAAAACCTATTACCCAAACAAAGGGATGTTGCTAAAAATGCATGTAGATTTGTGCAAAACCAAAGCTTCTATTTTAGTGGTAACATCAGATGTGACCCGATTTATTTACAAAAGACAACTTTTTTGGAAAGAAATCAAAAACATCATCACTCAAACATGAAAACATCATGGACAATGCGTTTAAGTTTGCATATGTACTGCTCCGCACAAATTTATTCATAGGAGAAATTACATTGAAATTGTCATAAAGTTAAGCAAGTGTGTCGACGGTGACAGCCATAAGCACTTCGAGATTTTGGAATTCACATTCTTTCAAAATTAAATTGAAAAAAGAATCAAGCTCGTCCCTCCCTCTACATGATTACGAGTGCAAGAAAAAAACGTATAGTGACTGCTATTATTAATCCTATATAATGGATCATTTTTCCACCTCCAAAACTCAGAACAGACAGTATTCCGATCTCGTGAAACAAGAAGAGAAAACCTAAAGCAACAAGTGCGTGTACGAGATAGAACCTCTGGGACAGGATTAAAATAAAGATCTTGGTAGACCCTTTTTTTTTTCTTCATATGCTCAATTACGTCCTGATGGATCTAATCTTGCTGCTGTCTGTAGTTCTACTTGATGCATCATTGTCCTAGTTAATGCTCGATTCTTAGTTTGAGGCAAACCAGAGATGATCTGAACCACCAAATTCCCGATATTTATTTATGTCCGAAGAGCTGGGTACAACCATCATGCATAAATTTCAAGCCTGGCTAGGCCTGTATATCTGAAGCAGGCTTAAGTTGAGACCTAACATCAAAATTGTCATGCCCGAGTTCGGAGCGCGGCAGACGTTGCACGCCTGCATGGCGGACCGTACAACATGCTAGACTGCGGATCATATCAAACCAATAACAAATTCCTGAATATATATATATATATATATATATATATATATATATATATATATATATATATTTCTAATAATTTGTTTAGAGCAACCTTCCAACGTTTCAAAATATCATATGTCAACATAAATCAAATACTCAACTAGTCTATTTAAAATGCCAATAAGTGAAAGAATCATTAAGAAATCTAGCGCACTCCCCAAGTCTCGAACGATCAGGCGTCTATGCATCTGGATCTGAAAAATAAAAAAAATGATAATGAGCTACACTAATCCAGTAAGCAACATAATACTCCAGAGTGAGGTCAAAGCATACCAGATATTTAAACAAAATACAAAATAATGATTGAAAAATAAATCATAAATAACATTTTTTTTTAAACTTATTATCATTTCACAAAAACTCTAATACCAGAATCCCAACATCAATAGGCTATGGCCACATAACTCAGTGACATGGGTTGCACAAAGTGCCAAATTTTACTATTATTAACCACCGTTGGCAACGGTGTTTAAATCCACTATTATTAACTACCGGTGGCCACGGTGTCCAAATCTACTATTCTAATCACCGATGGCGTGGTGTCAAAAAAAAGTTTCTCATGGATACAAGTCAATTGAGCCAACGAATAATCTCCATTGGCGGAGCCAGAATAGATCATAGCCATGCTGAAAATACATATATATACACAAATAGATTTTTCATAATTTACCCACTCACATTTTCTAGATTTTATAATATATAACATAGATACAAAATGATTCTTAACATGCCTGACCTGATTAATTAAGTACAAAACATATATAAAAATTTAATCAATTAATAATTATTTTACCAAATAATTTTGAAAATATACTTTGAAGTATTAGGTTACTTACTTATTCTCGTTTCAAATCCTACTTCAGGTAGGCGGATTAGGTTCACCTGCTTAAATATTATAATTAATTTTTTTGTTAATTTCAGAGCTAAACAAAGTGAAAAATACTATTGGACACAACCTCATAATGGATGAACAGACCTAAGGTGAATACGGTTCGAACTCGACCTGCAATGGGCACGGCTTAATAAGGCCTGGGCACGGACCATAATGGGCACGGACCAATAGGGCCGAATTTGGCCCACAATAGGCACAGTCCAACAGGCCCAAACCTGGCCCACAATGAACAGACTTGGCCCACATGGATGAATAGGGCCCAATAAAGTGAACAAGGCCAGAACTCGGCCCACAATAGGTACGAATCCAATAAGGCCCAACATAGCTAAATTGGGCTCAAGTTAGGCCCACAATGGGTACGGCCCAATAGGGCCCAACATGGCTGAAGTGGGCCCAAGTCGGGCCCACAATGAATATTCACGGCCCAAACATTCTTCATCTCGTTAAGCTCAAAAATAGGGGAAGAAGGAAAAGAAGAAGGAAGAGGGAAGAGCCTCAGCGGCGGCCGGGCCTGGCTCGTTCGGTCGATGGCCAGCGAACAGCAGTGGCAGCCGGCGGCCGCTACGGTGGCGGGCGAGAAGGAAAAACCGAGAATAGTCTCGGTTGGGGCCAGAACAGAGTAAGAAATAGCCACTTGATTCGGCTAAAGTCAAAGACCAGAGGGAGGAGAGCTTACCAGCGGTCGACCGACGTGGCGCATCTCGGCCGCGGCTGCTCCACCGCAGTGACTAGTGGTGGCTTTCGACGGCAAAGTGGATCTCGAAACAGGGGAAATAGGGAAAACGAAAGAAATCCAGAGTTCCGGGGTGACGGAGCATGGCCAAGGTGGCATGTGGGCCACCGGAGAAGGAGGAGAGGGAGAAGGAGGAGAGGGATCTCGGGACAGGGCTCTCAGAGGGATGATGGGGTTTTATACGGTGCATCGCCCACGATCCCAAGCGGATGAGCCCGAGCGAACGGTTGGTAGCCGTTCGAACAACCCACAAAGGCCTTACCAGACACGTTTCCACGATCACGGCAAGCGATCAGATCCCCTCATGCCCGAAGAAGTCAGAGCAGAGAATCGCGATCGCGATCGCGATCGCGATCCTTTGTTCTGCTTCCTGCCTCCTCCTATCCAAATTGGACTGAAGTCGGTTGCGCCGGCCGACTTCAGTCCAATGCGGTCCATTTCGAGCCTGGTCTTACATTCTCCTCTCTTTAAAAAAATTTCATCTTCAAAATTTGAAGAATCTAGTTCTTCCAAGCCCATCGAGATATAAGCTCTTATAATTTTATATTGAGATCAATTCCTCTAATAAGAAAAATATTTTTATTTGTAATATTGTAAACATACATCATCTTTTAAATCTATAGGGAATCTACTCAAAACACCATAAACTCATTAACTATTTATCCTTTTAACAATAGTCCCCCTCTCTTTTTTTTACCTCGAGCACATCCATCTAGAATTACCCTTAAGTTAATGGATACATTCAAAACCCTCATATAGGCTAGTTACTCTAATTCAAAATGAATTGAATCTTAATTCTCTTATCAATTCACGTAGATTATTTCAAGTCAACTCCTATAAGTAAAAATATTAAGAACAATTTTCTCAATGCTCCACCAAGTTAAAAGACCTTAAACCAACACAAATGAGTAAAACCGACTCAATCATCTCTTCTAGAGTTTCCTTCATCGAGATCTTTAGCATTTATTAAAAATCTTCCATCATAACCATGTAAGCCTTTAAAATTCAAATTCTTCATGCAAATCTAGATTTCATCAACAACCTCGACAATATTGAAAAAAGACCCTAAATCAACTTATAAATTCAAACTTTGAATTGAAGTTTCATATAAATCAAATAGTCTCCGATAGACATGAATAAGATCTATTACTTGGACCCAAAGACAATAATTAAAATTATTAATAATTCCAGCAAGATAAATAATTTACAATCTCCAATAAAATCAATTCTTCAAGTTTGATATTTATTCTCGAATTCATTCAAAAGCATAAACTATAGATTTAAGAGCAAATAGATCTATACTAGAACATTCCAAATCTAAGATCAGCTAATGTGAGAACCAACATTTCAATAATCCTAGACTTGAGATGCTGGATTTTTCTTCTTTTTTTTTACACATATTAGATAGAAAACATGCTAATAACACAATAATATCCATATTAGTCAAAATCAAAAACACTATTCTTTTCTTTGACAACAAAATTCTCCTTAACAAGAAAAACCATCATAAAATATTTGTAAATCACATAGTTAATATCGTTGACCAGCTTAAAATAATTTAAACAACCAATATTCTTAGAATTTACTAAATGAGTTCCAATCAAAATATCAATCTGCATTATAGTTTGAAAAGATCTAAAATTTCAAATTCTAAGTAAAGCCAAGGAAAATTGTAAAATTTCATCCCAAATATATTTTCCATCCACATAAGAGTTTCATACATGATCCACATACAATTTTCAATCCTCGAAGAATATTTCAATGAATATCATCAAATATTTTTAGCCCAAACCTTAAACAACATTTTATATGTGAGCCTTAACTTACCACCGAATTAATTAACTTCAAGCTAGAAGTAACACCACAATACCATATATAATTTGAACTTCCAAAATCACTTATATACTAATAAACAAATAATTATAATGTACGGTGATATTTCATGGCTAGTACTCTACTAAATTTTAGTCAAAATCTAATTTAATCATAACCTAAAATACAAATTGCTCCATCGAGAAAACTCCCAAAATAGTTTATTTATACTTTGGCTATGAGCACAATTAGCTAGCATCCTAATTTTAGCATCTCAAAATTCAGACATCCAACACAAATTTATCAATAACAAAAGCAAATAAAGACCTTCATCTCATTGCCTAACATCTACCCAACTCTCAAACTTACGAATCCTAAGGATTCTAAAATCAAGGCTCCATACGACTATTTCAATCACAATCTCTAGTAATTTTAAATCTAAGCTCGAACCTCGAAGCGCGGCAGATGTTGTCATGCCTCGAGCTCGAAGTGCAGCAGACGTTGCACGCCTGCATGGCAGACCGTATAGGCATGCAAGGCTACAGATAATATCAAAGCAATGACAAATTTCTAAATATATATATATAATAATTTATTTAAAACAGTCTTCCAAAGTTTCAAAATACCATATGTCAACATAAATCAAATGCTCTAACTAGTCTATCTAAAATGCCAATAATTGAAGGAATTATCAAAAAATCTAGCGCACTCCCTAAGTCTCGAGCGATGGGCATCTATGCATTTGGATATGAAAAATAGAAAAATATGATAATGAGCTACACTAGCCTAGTAAGCAACATAATACCTCAAAGTGGGGTCAAAGCATACTAGATATTTAATCAAAATACAAAATAATGACTGAAAAATAAATCACAAATAGCATATTTTTCTTTTTGAAACTTATTATCATTTTATAAAAACTCTGATACCAGAATCCCAACATCAATAGGCTATGGCCACATAACTCAGTGACATGGGTTGCACAAAGTGCCAAATCCACTATTATTAACCACCAGTGGCAACGGTGTCCAAATTCACTATTATCAACCACCGGTGGCCATAGTGTCCAAATCCACTATTCTAATCACCGGTGGCGTGGTGTCGAAACCAGTTTCTCACAGATATAAGTTGATAGGGCTAACGAATAATCCTCATTGACGAGGCTAGAATAGATGTTGACCCTAGTATGATTTTGATGTTTACAAAGCCACTGAGGTCATATTGTTGTACTAATGCTTTCAAATTAAGTATTTCAGATGATCTAGTACATGAGTGTTGATTACGCCCAAAGAATAACGCGGCTATCGCAGTATATATTGGGGTGTCGATTCCACAGGGAGAAGGTAGGAACACTAAAAGGAACTACAAAACTAAAAAGAAATATCAAAGCAGTAAAATGTGATGTGAATGTTTAAAAGTAAATTGACAATTAGATTGTAGTAGTGAAAAGATATGACCAGAATTAATGGCAGCAAAGCATCGGGAATTCCTCACTTGAATCAGGTAATTCCATTCATATTTGATCCATTGGATAACTCAATTAGAGATCATAGCACCAGATTCTCTAATTGGAGGATATAGCATTACAATCAAAATATTTAGTGGTAATTCTAGAAAATCATTCTCCTCTTTTAAAACCAAGGATTGTTATCCTTTTAGACTCAGATTCAAAGACAAAAATATACCCAATGGCAATATTTCAGCAAAAAATCACACTAACTGGATAAACAATCAAATCTAGATATAATCAAGCACCTCAACAATTCTATAGAAAAAGACATGGCTGAATCTATGAAAAGAATAGGTTCAAGATTATTCCAACACAAGAAAGATCTATTGATGAGAAATGATAAACAAAAATTGTATCAACATGAGAATCTATTACATAGATCAAATATAAATAAAACTACCATCATCCAAGCGAGTTCATCCCTAGCTTCACCAAAGAATTAGCTCTCCATGAATTTTTGGCTCCTCTTGATGATTTCTTTGTAATGCAGTCTTTTTTCTGTTTAGAACGGCCCAAGTATATATATGATTTTGGGGCTAAAAACCCTAGGAAACACAACTTAGACACGTTTGTATGTATTTTTCCAACTTTACCCTCGAGCACCAACGTCAGCATGAGGTTCGGGAGACTCTCCAGATCGCATCTGATCTTCAAATTTTATGTTCTTATAGTCCTTTGAAAGCTCTGGAAGTCTAGTTTCCAACAAAATTTGAATCATCTCAATTGGACTTCTGTAGCTCCCGAAATCATCAAAATACTACACAAAGGTCTGATCTGTCAGGGCCCAGGCTGGCGGTTTAGGGAAACCTAACTTTGCAACTTCATAACTTTCTCTCTGGAGCTCCAATTGACCTGATTCTTGATGCATATGAAACCTCAACATGTCTACTTCATCTCCACCAAGTTTCATTTCATTCGGACTGCAATGGGATATTCAATCTTCTTAACTCCATTCCTACAATAAAATCACCAAAATCAATTAAGACTTGGACACTTTGTGAAGTAAAGTTCAGATTAGAAAAATATCATAAAAATATCCAAATCATGCTTAAGTCTTAACAATTTAGCCTAAAGTGGTAGTATTAAAAGGTACATTTTCATGCACCTATCACACCTCCCAACCAGCTTATTGCTAGTCCCTAGCAATTTAAGCGAAGAAAAAGAACGGACTATATCCAACCCAGTGTAGACAGCTTTTGCATGAGCTAAGCAATAATATTCAAGTATAACAAACAAAGTACTCGCAAGAGATCAACAATACTATCTGTTGCCCAGAGATGGTCACCCAAGAGGGGGGTGAATTGGGTGTTTTAAAACTCTTCGGCTAATTAAAATTAAAACACACAAATATATGAAATAAGGTAATGATAGTGGGATGAAAAGAGACAATCACAAACACACGGTTTTATAGTGGTTCGGAGCTTCCACCGCTCCTACATCCACTCCCCAAAGCGCCTTTGGGTATTTCCACTATAATCCAAGATTACAGTACGGTAGTTTTGCGAGTTTACTACCCAACTCGTTGTTTTACACCGGGCTCACAACAAACCCTAAACCCCCAATTTCTCTTAGGCTTGGGACGCCTTTCCCTTGTTCCAAGTCCCTTGACTTGAACAAGCACTACAATCAAAGAGTTTACAAAAGAGAATAAAAGCTCTAAAAAGCAAATATATCAATTATGAACAATTTAACCCGGAAGAATCTTTTTGCCGTTGGAAGCGTGGGAGATGTTGATTCTTCCGATGTGGAGTGCGTAGGATCGAGTATGAGCTTTGAATCCCGAGCGCACGAGAGCGGTTGAGCTTGAAATCACAAGAGAACCTTGAATGCACTTGATTTCTACACTTTAATGCTCTCACTCTCTTGAACTTTTCTCTCTTGAATGATTTTGCTTTTGGGTTGGTGAAGAGTTGTTGAGAACCACTTAAGAGGTCCCTTTTATAGCCCAAAAAGCAAATATAGCCGTTAGAAACAAAAAGAGAAGGATTTGAAATTCAAACCAAACCTGAAAAGCTGTCAGTCGCGTCCCAGGCGCTCCGGGGACGTCTCTGCTACAGCGAGAGACGTCTCGCCTACAGGATTTTTACTTTTTACTTTATCTGGGGTCGACTCGGCACTTTACGGGGACGTCTCGGCTTGTCTGCACTTTTTGAGTGGGGACGACTCCGCTTGTTTGGGGACGACTCCGCTTCTTTATCTTTGAAAAATATGTCCTCTGGAATTCCCTGAGAGAGTCGACTCCGCTCTTTCAGGGGACGTCTCGGCTTGTCTGCACTTTATGCATGGGGACGTCTCCGCTATCTCAGGGTCGACTCCGCTTCCTTATCACCGCAGAAATCATTCTCTGGAAAACCCTGAGAGAGCCGTCTCCGCCATCTTGGGGACGACTCGGGAAGTCTCCTTTTTGCTTGCGGGGACGACTCCGCGTACAGCGGGGACGTCTCGCGCATATCCCTTGAAAAACGTCTTTCTGCCGCCACTGAGAGAGTCGACTCCGCTACTGAGAGAGTCGACTCCGCTAACGCGGGGACGACTCGGCAGGTGTCTGGGACGTCTCCAAGTGTGCCAGTTCTTCCTGTTTGTGCCAGAGACGTCTCTGAAATTATCAGGAGACGTCTCGGCTGTCCCTGAACTTTTTCTTTAGCTCAAAATATTCTTCAATAAATTCATAAAAATTATGGGAACTTGCCTAGACATTTCTTAACAATATTCTAAGTAAAACACATGAATTTCTCAATTGAATTGTTAAGATATAATGGAATTTTACTCTAGTGTTTTGTATTCATCAAAATCCATTAGGGGGTCAACAATCTCCCCCTTTTTGATGATGACAAAACACTGAGTATATGCAAAATTTGAAATTTAAACATATACACAGTATTGATCAGATATACAAGTATAATGTTTTGATTTGAACTAGATACAATGTGCATCACTCAAATTTCCTTGTGCATAGAATTGTTCTTAAATGATTTTATCATATGAACTGAATTTGAATCAAGTTAGAATGAAATATTGATGCTGAAGATAATTGAAAGCTAGATTCTTTTTGACTCCCCCTTTCTTTTCCAGAAGGGCAATTATCTTAAAAATCAATATTCTTCAATAACCATATCCCTTACAATATTGATACCACCACTCCCCCTTTTCGTCATCAACAATGAAGGGGACAAATTATCCTTAGGTGCTTAAGACTCAATTTATAGTAGAATTCAGCATTCATTTTACTCCCCCTTTGATATTTAGGTTGTGCTCCCCCTGTTTCATATGCTTTGATAAGTTGTGCCAAATTTAAATACTTAATGTATGTTTTGAGATTCTTATGACACATCAAGAGGCACATTCATATTCACAGAAACACATCCACAGAAATGGCAATGTACACACATTTTTCAAAAAGGGATTGTATTCATGTATCATTGTGAGATTTTGAAGTCATTACATAGTCAAAAAGAAGAAATCATTACAAGTATTGATTTCTAATACAAAAGTGTTTCAAAATGGCCTAGGATTTACAAAAAGAAGATCCTACTGGATATCCATCATCGGCGTCGTTCCTCATGGTGCCTACCAGTTGTACTTTGTGCATAAGCCTTACAGGCTGCATCTATGAAACCATTGATAGAATCCATGAGGGTCTTAAAGTGATCTCCCTGTGACTTGTGGAAACCTGCCACAAGTGCTTCAAACTCTAAGGTTGCCATCTCAATTCTGCCTCTAAGTTGGGCAACTAAGGTGCCCACATTGCCATCTGGCTTTGTCAATTCTTTGAGGCTCTTGGAAATGGCCTTCAAGCTGTCCTTGAGCTCTAATGATCTGCAGGTTTCGGTGGCACCCACCCCAATTATTTGTTGCTCTTGGGCTTCAATTTGAGCTTTAATATCTTTCAGCTCTTGTCTGATGGGGGCCAGCTCCGCAGTCATCATGGATCTCATCTCCTCCCTCATCTGCTGACAAATGACAGATGCTAAGGTGTGCATCTGCTCCTCTGATAGGAAGGAGGTCCCACTAACTGGAGGAGGTGGTGGCATGGATGTGGAAGGTCCAGCTGAGCTGGAGGGAATATCAGGGATGTCCATGTGGCTAGGTGGAGGAGAGTGATGGTCAGACTCATGATGTGGGATTTCAGGCTCTATGGTTTGTGCTTTTCTTTTTGGAACCTTGACCCACGACCCATCTATCTTGTGAAATTCCATTCTTCTCATTGAGCCCTCATTGTAATAGTCGGTGTTTCTTAGGGCCTTTGCAGGTTCATTTGGTGGTATGGGAACCTTGAAGTGTTTAAATATTAAGGTAAAGATCATGCCATAGGGTATACTAAACCTAGAATACCTATGACATTGGGCAATGTAATTTAGCATGAGTCTAGGGAGGTTTAGGGGGATCCCTTGTAGGATATGGTGCATTATAACTAAATCTCGCTCCGAAACAAAATCGAAGCGACCGGTTTTAGGGAATAGGACCCGATTGACAATGCTTAAAAGAAGTCTCATTTCTGCATTTAGGTCCTGGGAGTAGACAACATCAAGAGGGCCGCAGTCCTCTCTTCCTAGAATCAAGTTTAGGGCTATTTCCCTTTGGGGATGTGAGGTCGGTGCCTCACCGTCCTTAGGAATTTGTAGGACAGTGGATAGGACATCCTCATTAATTTCTACCAATGTCCCTCGGACATATGCAGTGTACCCTAAGTCCCCTAAGGCCATATCACTAAACATTTCTCTAACAAGGCCGGGGTAGGTCGAGGTTTTGAGGGTGCAAAGGTGCTCCCACCCTTGGGCTCGGAGTCTCTCTCCAATAGAAAACCCCTCATGATCTAGAAAGGAAAAATCGATGTACCTACCAGTCGTGACTGTGCGATTTGCACAGGAAATCGTCGTGGTTGGCGGAGCAACCGGAGGAGAAGGCGCGGAGGGTTCTTCCCGCCGTTCCTCACCGTCGCCCGCTACTCTAGGTCGTCTCCCACGGGTTGTCCTAGCTTTCTTTGGTGCCATGGATGCTAGGGTTTGCGATTTAGGGCAAATGGAAGCTAGGTTTTGAGGTTGAGAGCAAATGGAGGCTAGGGCTTTCCGTTTTGGTCGGGAATGAGGGAGAAAGCTCGAGTCGGCTCGAGCGATTTCGACCTATTTAAAAAGTCCTCATTCGGTCCCTGAGACGTCTCCGCGACTAAGGCGAGACGTCTCCCCCTGGGGGGACGTCTCGGCGACTTGCCAGAGACGTCTCCGGCACAAAAAAAATTTCAGACTGCATTTCCAAAATTTTTGTTTAATCACCCTAATCAATCATGATTTCTTTTGATAAACACAGAGTGAATTTGTTTGTGATCCTCCCCCTTAATATTACATCTTATAATGATTTGATAATGATTTTTAACTTATTAATGTTGAAATGAGGAATGTTTGACCAAATTTCGAATACCCATGATATAGGCTCTGAAAATATCTCTATGAAGAGTCCAAGGGAGGGTAACCATCCTCCGGAAAGTCAAACAGTTCGTCATTTAGCTTAGATGAATTTATGTTTTCACTTATGTTTGCCTTGAGGTGGATTACTAGTTCGAGTAGCAAAGCAATGCAATACAAGTTCAATTCATTTGCTAGGATCATACAAGCTCAAAGCATTCCTTAAAAAATTGAATCTATCTTTACAAAGGGGCTTTGTAAAGATATCAGCTAATTGATTTTCAGTACATACATATTCAATCACCACATCATTTTTCAGCACATGATTCCTAATAAAATGATGCCTAATCTCTATATGCTTTGACTTAGAGTGTTGGACAGGATTTTTTGTTAAGTTGATTGCACTTGTATTATCACACTTAATTGGTATATTGTCCATTTTAATACCGAAGTCTTCAAGTTGTTGCTTAATCCAAAGAACTTGGGCACAACAGCTTCCGGCTGCAATGTACTCAGCTTCAGCTGTGGACAAGGCAACTGAATTTTGTTTCTTGCTAAACCAAGAAACCAAGTTGGCACCCAAGAATTGACATGTGCCACTTGTGCTTTTTCTGTCGAGTTTGCACCCGGCAAAATCAGCATCGGAATATGCAATTAAGTTTATATCAGATTGTTTAGAGTACCATAAGCCTACATTAGATGTCCCTACTAGATATCTAAAAATTTTTTTAACAGCTTGCAAGTGTGATTCCTTAGGACATGCTTGGTATCTAGCACACATACAAACACTGAATAATATATCTGGTCTACTAGCAGTAAGGTAAAGTAAAGAGCCTATCATACCTCTGTACAATTTGCAGTCTATACTTTTACCTTTTTCATCTTTGTCAAGCTTGCAACTTGAGCCCATGGGTGTGCTGATTTCTTTTGCATCCTTCATCTTGAATTTCTCCAACATTTCTTTGATATACTTGGACTGACTGATGAAGATGCCTTCCTCTGATTGTTTTATTTGCAGCCCAAGGAAGAAGTTGAGCTCACCCATCATGCTCATTTCAAATTCTCCCTGCATAAGCTTGGCAAATTCTTGACAAAGACTATCATTAGTAGCACCAAAAATTATATCATCCACATAAATTTGTACAAGCAATAAGTCATTTCCTTTTCTTTTAATAAAGAGGGTTTTGTCCACATTTCCTCTCTTAAATTTGTTCTCAATTAGAAAATTACTTAATCTTTCATACCATGCCCTAGGAGCTTGCTTAAGTCCATACAATGCTTTATGCAATTTATACACATAATCTGGATGTAAGTGATTTTCAAAATCTGGAGGTTGTCCTACATAAACTTCCTCCATTATATAGCCATTTAAGAATGCACTTTTTACATCCATTTGATAGAGTTTAAAATCCATGAAGCATGCATATGCTAAAAGCAGTCTAATAGCCTCTAATCTAGCAACAGGAGCAAAAGTTTCATCAAAATCTATTCCTTCCTCCTGATTATATCCTTTGGCCACTAGCCTAGCTTTGTTTCTTAATACTATTCCATCTTCATCTAGTTTATTTCTATACACCCACTTGGTGCCTATAATTGAAACATTAGGGGGTCTTTTTATTAGAGTCCAAACTTCATTTCTTTCAAATTGGTTTAATTCCTCTTGCATAGCATTCATCCAATTATCATCTTTTTCAGCTTCTTCTAGTGATTTAGGCTCTATTTGTGAAACGAAAGCAAGATAATTACTAGTGTTTCTTAAAGAGGATCTAGTTCTTATACCTTGTGAAGGATCACCAAGGATTAGATCCTTTGGATGACCATGTGCATACCTCCATTCTTTAGGAAGATCTTGATTTTTTGATGGAGGTTGACCTTCTTCATCTTGCTGATTTGTATCTTCCTTGACCTCATCCTCATGTTGTTTGTCTTGTATGGAGAATTCCTTCATTCGGTCTTCAAGTATACCTGCATCACCATCTTCTTCTTTTCTAGAAGAATCTCCATTAGTTTCATCAAAAACAACGTGAATAGATTCTTCAACAACGAGAGTTCTCTTGTTGAAGACCCTGTATGCTCTACTAGATGAGGAATAACCTAAGAAGATCCCCTCATCTGATTTAGCACTAAATTTACTGAGATTGTCCTTTCCATTGTTTAAAATAAAGCATCGACAACCGAAAACATGAAAATAACTTATATTTGGTTTCTTACTTTTTATCAACTCATAAGGTGTTTTCTTTAAGATGGATCTAACTAAAGCACGATTTAAAATATAACATGAGGTATTTATTGCTTCAGCCCAAAAATACTTTGGTAGATCCGATTCGCACAACATGGTACGAGCCATATCTGCTAGTGTGCGATTCTTCCTTTCTACCACCCCGTTTTGTTGAGGTGTCCTAGGTGCCGAGAAGTTGTGATTGATACCATTTTCTTCACAAAATTTTTCAAAATACTGATTTTCAAACTCGGTACCATGATCACTCCTAATTGCTTTTAGTTTAAGATTGAGTTCATTCGAAACTCTATTATGAAACTTAATAAAAGCGGAAAAGGACTCATCTTTATGTGCAAGAAATGAAATCCATGTAAAACGTGAAAAATCATCAACAATTACAAGACCAAATTTCTTACCCCCTAGACTAGCAGTTCTAGTGGGTCCAAACAAATCCATGTGAATTAGTTCTAAGGGTTTTGATGTTGAAACTATGTTCTTAGACTTAAAGGAACTTCTTGTTTGTTTCCCTAATTGACATGCAGCACAAATTTTATTCTTTTCAAAGTCTATTTTTGGTAGCCCTTTGACTAGATCCTTTGTAATTAATTTAGAGATTAAATCCATACTAGCATGCCCTAACCTACGATGCCATAACCAACTAGTCTCATTGACTTTGGGATTCATGGCTACAAGACATTGGCCATCCTTCATGGTGAGATCATCAAGATCTACCATGTAAACATTTCCATGCCTATGTCCTGTGAGTATGATCTCATTATCAATTGGACTACTAATTATGCATAGTGACGATTCAAATGACACTTTAAAGCCCTTGTCACAAAATTGACTTATACTTAATAAATTATGTTTTAGTCCATTAACTAACAATACATTATCAATAAATGAGGAGGGTGATATGGAGATTTTACCAACACCAATAATTCGTCCTTTAGCATTGTCTCCAAATGTGACTAATCCTCCTTCTTTTGATTCCAAGGTGACGAGGAGACTCTTGTCACCGGTCATATGCCTTGAGCAACCGCTATCAAGATACCACATTCTCTTTTTATTTCCGGCTGCAAGGCATACCTACAAAATGATCATGTGAAGCTCTTAGGTACCCAAGTTTTCTTGGGTCCTTCGTGGTTAGTGTGGTTGGTTCCCTTAGGCACCCATACTTTAGTTATGTTTTTGGCTTTCACAAATGTACTCTTGTTAGTTTGGATTTTTCTTTGAATACAAGAGTAGGCTTTATGTCCATTCTTTCCACAATGAAAGCATGTAGGTTTTTCAGTTTTTACATCTTTTGCTTTTACAAAGAAATTCTTTAGATACTTTTGTTGTTTATTAGTTTTATATCCTAATCCGGCTTTATTGAAAACAGCTCTTTGATTTGAAAGAATGAGATTTAATTTTTCAGAGCTTTGTGTGAATTTTTCAACAATTGGTTTGTACTTATGTACCTCATTCTTGAGATTCAAATTTTCTTTAACTAGTTCTTCCTTATCTTTTTTAAGAGATTCAACATTTTGTGCAAGTGAGGTATTATTATCGAATAGGGATTTTACTTGTAGATTTAATTCCTTAATTAGTGTATTTGCCTTTTCATTTTCAATGTTAAGTTTTGAGTTTTTGATTTCTAGGTCAATAGTGTTAATATTTTTAATGCTCTCCTTTTTATTTAATAGATTTTCAATATCTTCCTTTAGTTTTTGATTAGAGGCTTTTAATTCTTTATTCTTTGCTCCTAACATACCACAATCACCCATAAGTTCTTGAAAAGCCTCATATAATTCTTCTAAAGTAAAATTTATAGTTGGGTTTTGACATACCTCATCGTCTTCAAACGCCATGAAGCACAAATTGGCGGTCTCTTCCTTTTCTTCCTCGGAGAATGATGTATCACTATCATCCCATGTTGCCTTTAATGCCTTCTTCTTCTCCTTTCCAAAATACTTCTTTTGTTGAGGGCATTTGGAACGAACGTGTCCCGGTCTCTTGCAATCATAGCATATGATTGGGTCTCTTTCTTTTTCCTTTTCTTTTTCCCAGTCATTTCTCCCTCCAAATTTCTTTCTTGGGAAAGGTTTCTTTCTTCTCATGAATTTCTTAAATTTTCTTACTATCAAGCCCAAGTCCTCATCTTGGCTTTCTTCTTCACTCTCACTACTCTCTTCTTCACACACACTTGAAGTAGCTTTGAGTGCGATTGTCCTTTTCTTCGGCAACTCTTCTTCATGTTGCTTCATTGTGAGCTCATGCGTCATCAATGAGCCCAGTAGTTGTTCTAATCCCAAAGTGTTGAGGTCTTTGGCTTCTACGATCGCCGTGACCTTTGCTTCCCATGCTTTCGGCAAAGACCTGAGAATTTTACTCACAAGTTCCGGGTTAGTATAAGATTTACCCAAACTCTTTAGACCATTAATTATATCGGTAAAGCGAGTAAACATGCATGTGATGGTTTCATTAGGTTCCATCTTAAACAATTTATATTTGTGAACTAGAATGTTCACTTTGGACTCTTTGACTTGATTTGTACCCTCATGGGTAACTTCAAGCCTATCCCATATTTCCTTGGCGGAACTACATGTAGAGACTCTATTGAACTCATTTACATCTAAAGAACAAAATAGTGAGTTCATGGCTCTAGAATTGAGTTGAGCCATCCTATCATCATTCTCATCCCAATCCTCCTCAGGTTTGGGAACTCGAATGCCATTAACCACATGTGATGGTTCTTGTGGTCCCTTGACTATAACCCTCCACAAGGCATAGTCTTGTGCTTGAATGAAGATTTTCATTCTAGTCTTCCAATAGGTATAATTTGTCCCATTGAAGAGTGGAGGTCTATTGGTTGCTTGCCCCTCGGCAGGAACATTGTTAAAGGGTGTTCCCATCTAGATCTTTGGCTAAGACGGTTAGGTCTTTCAAGAAATACACAGAGCACCTGCTCTGATACCACTTGTTGCCCAGAGATGGTCACCCAAGAGGGGGGTGAATTGGGTGTTTTAAAACTCTTCGGCTAATTAAAATTAAAACACACAAATATATGAAATAAGGTAATGATAGTGGGATGAGAAGAGACAATCACAAACACACGGTTTTATAGTGGTTCGGAGCTTCCACCGCTCCTACATCCACTCCCCAAAGCGCCTTTGGGTATTTCCACTATAATCCAAGATTACAGTACGGTAGTTTTGCGAGTTTACTACCCAACTCGTTGTTTTACACCGGGCTCACAACAAACCCTAAACCCCCAATTTCTCTTAGGCTTGGGACGCCTTTCCCTTGTTCCAAGTCCCTTGACTTGAACAAGCACTACAATCAAAGAGTTTACAAAAGAGAATAAAAGCTCTAAAAAGCAAATATATCAATTATGAACAATTTAACCCGGAAGAATCTTTTTGCCGTTGGAAGCGTGGGAGATGTTGATTCTTCCGATGTGGAGTGCGTAGGATCGAGTATGAGCTTTGAATCCCGAGCGCACGAGAGCGGTTGAGCTTGAAATCACAAGAGAACCTTGAATGCACTTGATTTCTACACTTTAATGCTCTCACTCTCTTGAACTTTTCTCTCTTGAATGATTTTGCTTTTGGGTTGGTGAAGAGTTGTTGAGAACCACTTAAGAGGTCCCTTTTATAGCCCAAAAAGCAAATATAGCCGTTAGAAACAAAAAGAGAAGGATTTGAAATTCAAACCAAACCTGAAAAGCTGTCAGTCGCGTCCCAGGCGCTCCGGGGACGTCTCTGCTACAGCGAGAGACGTCTCGCCTACAGGATTTTTACTTTTTACTTTATCTGGGGTCGACTCGGCACTTTACGGGGACGTCTCGGCTTGTCTGCACTTTTTGAGTGGGGACGACTCCGCTTGTTTGGGGACGACTCCGCTTCTTTATCTTTGAAAAATATGTCCTCTGGAATTCCCTGAGAGAGTCGACTCCGCTCTTTCAGGGGACGTCTCGGCTTGTCTGCACTTTATGCATGGGGACGTCTCCGCTATCTCAGGGTCAACTCCGCTTCCTTATCACCGCAGAAATCATTCTCTGGAAAACCCTGAGAGAGCCGTCTCCGCCATCTTGGGGACGACTCGGGAAGTCTCCTTTTTGCTTGCGGGGACGACTCCGCGTACAGCGGGGACGTCTCGCGCATATCCCTTGAAAAACGTCTTTCTGCCGCCACTGAGAGAGTCGACTCCGCTAACGCGGGGACGACTCGGCAGGTGTCTGGGACGTCTCCAAGTGTGCCAGTTCTTCCTGTTTGTGCCAGAGACGTCTCTGAAATTATCATGAGACGTCTCGGCTGTCCCTGAACTTTTTCTTTAGCTCAAAATATTCTTCAATAAATTCATAAAAATTATGAGAACTTGCCTAGACATTTTTTAACAATATTCTAAGTAAAACACATGAATTTCTCAATTGAATTGTTAAGATATAATGGAATTTTACTCTAGTGTTTTGTATTCATCAAAATCCATTAGGGGGTCAACACTATCAAAATCAGTCCATCAAGAGCAACTCCCAGAATTCGTGTGTGTGTGTACTCTAAGCCGTTACCATCTTACCACCAACCCTGACACATACAACGTCGAGAACATTTCAAACAAAAGCTTCAACTCCATATCTCACAGGTATAATATTCAATAGTAGACTGGTGTAAGGGGTCTCTCTATGGAGTTGAGAAAGGGTGTTCACACAAATATATGAGAAGGCAAGTGTTCATGAACAAGCAACAAACAAGCATTGATCTTATGATAGGATCACCAACCATTGGGAACTCAACCATTCTTACCACAAACCCACTTAGGATCAAAAAGGTCAATAATAAAAGGTTGTAATGAGGCTAAAGTTAAGTAAAATAAAAATAATAAAAGGATGGATAAGAGAATTCAAAAGAACTTTCCAGTACATGCTAGAGGTCTTCACAAGATATAACATCAAGCACAACTTTCTCAAACCGCTTGTACCTTTTTTTTTTCTTTTCTCTTTTTTTTTCTTTTTTTTTTCACGCTAGTCATACCATTTGGTTATTTCATCAACAACTTCATACTAGCATTTTGAACCTGTGACAAGCAGTTTGGGAACCAATAGAATCATTTTCAGAATGGAGATTAGAGCCTGAGACATTTTCAAGGCCTGTGGTAATAGAAAGCTGAAGCTGCTGGTGGAGTTGATTTGTTTCTTTGTTTCTTTCTTTTCTTTTTCTTCTTCCTTTTTTTTTTTTTTTTTTTTAACACAACCTTTGGTTGCAATTATGGAGTCCATTTCAGCAAACCTGCCAGCACCAATGAGAAACCACCACAGTACATCCCCTTTCTTGTCTTCATTATTTGCGGACCAATTATTTATCATCCCTAGCATGTACTTGAAAGTAAAAGGTAGGAAAGATATAATAATTTAGGCTCAACTCCAATGTGGAGGGCGGGGGGGGGGGGGGGGGGGGTAAGGACATATGGGTTTACAAAGGAAAGGGTTCTTTTTTTTTCGGCTCAAAATGGCTTCTAATGGATAAAACATGGGTTAGCTTGAAAGGCTCAAACGTTCATCCTAAATTGACCTTCATCATCTCCTAAGTATAATCAACCAACATACCACAAACTGTGCAATAAAAATTTCCAATAGAGCAACCAATTCAAAAAAATCAATGAACGCATGCCACAAGTCTCTGAACATGATGAACTCTCTCTCTCTCTCTCTCTCTAATACTCACCAATGCGTAAATACTTAAGTTTGAGAGTTCTCTAATTGTATGCATTGAACATCCATCAAACCACAAGGCTTAGATGCGTGCATAAAAAAAGAATTCAAAGGGTGTCTTAATAGTGTGACTAAGATAGAAAAATTGACTCCAGCAAAAATACTCTGTAATCATTTGTTTTTTTTTAAAGCAAATTCATGCAAAAACATATACACATGGGCTGCCCTCCCCCAACTAAAACATGACATTGTCCTCAATGTATGGAAATAAAAGCATAGAAAACAAAATAGGATAGAGGTCACCTGATTAGCGGAGCACAAATCCATGGTAAAAATAGGAAGCTGGCAAACCTGAAAATTAAACTAAGGAAACCAAACGAAATAAAACAAAACAAGCAAAAACAAAAACTGAAACAAAGACAAAATAAAGAAAAACAAAAAGAAACAAGGAATAAGAGAAACGTACCTGCATGGGCATAGCATCACTGTTCGTAGACGGGGTCCATGAGAAGAATATCTTCCTCTACTGGAGCCTCTTTCTCAAGGACCGGCTTGAGTCTCTGGCCATTTACCTTAAACATCCGATCATCTCTAGGATCTTCTATCTCTACCGCTCCATTCTCAAATGTATGCTTTACCACAAAAGGACCAGTCCACCTAGATCGTAATTTACCAGGGTGTTTATGAAGCCTAGAATCATATAAGTATACTCGTTGATTAGGTGCAAATGTTTTTCTAAGAATATTTCTATCATGAAATGCCTTCATCTTAGCCTTGTAAATTTTAGAATTTTCATAAGCTTCATTTCGCAACTCTTCTAACTCGGTCATCTGGAACTTCCTAAGCTCACCGGCTTCAGGTAAATCAAAGTTAAAGTTCTTAATAGCCCAATAGGCTCTATGTTCTAGCTCTACCGGTAGGTGGCAAGGTTTACCAAAAACAAGCCTATAAGGTGACATGCCTAGGGGGGTCTTGAAAGCTGTACGGTATGCCCAAAGTGCATCAATTAATTGCAATGACCAATCCTTCCGGTCGGGGTTAACCGTTTTCTCTAAAATACGCTTAATCTCTCTATTAGCAAGCTCTACCTGCCCACTTGTTTGAGGATGGTAAGCTGTAGAAATCTTATGCACCACCCCATACTTCCTCATCAATGCTTCAAAGGAACGGTTACAAAAATGTGTACCCCGGTCACTAATGATAACACGTGGTGTACCAAAACGAGACAACACATTTTCCTTTAGAAATTTAATTACTGTCTTATTGTCATTGTTCCTACAAGTTGCAGCCTCTACCCATTTGGACACATAATCTACTGCAACAATAATATATAGATAACCAAAAGAAGGAGGAAACGGTCCCATAAAATCTATACCCCAGCAATCAAAAATTTCTATCACTAAAATTGGATTCAAAGGCATCATATTACGACGGGACAAAGCTCCTAATTTTTGACATTTCTCACAAGAACGACAATAAATATTTGTGTCTCGAAACAATGATGGCCAATAAAATCCACACTGCAAAATTTTTGCAGCGGTTTTCTTCATAGAGAAATGGCCTCCACAAGCTTGGGAATGACAGAATTCTAAGACACTTGCTATCTCATCATCTGGGACACATCTCCTCATAATTTGGTCAGGACAGTACTTAAAAAGCTGTGGATCATCCCAATAAAAAGAACGTACCTCTGTTAAGAACTTCTGCTTATCCTGTGCATTCCAGTCTGATGGCATCTCACCTGTTACCAAATAATTGACAATATGTGCAAACCACGGCATGGAGGTGATAGAAAATAATTGTTCATCTGGAAAATCATCACGGATCGGTGGTGTATCTGTAGTATCCTCAAATATTGACCTTGAGAGGTGATCAGCCACCCCATTCTCTAAACCCTTCTTGTCCTTGATGGTTAGATTAAATTCCTGCAAAAGCAAGATCCACCTAATTAATCGCGCCTTAGCATCCTTCTTTGCGAGAAGGTACTTAAGGGCTGCATGATCTGTAAAAATTGTAATAGGCGAGCCAATCAAATAAGCACGGAATTTATCTAATGCAAATACTACAGCTAGTAGTTCTTTTTCAGTAGTAGAATAATTCATTTGAGCACTATTTAAAGTCCTACTAGCATAATAAATGATAAAGGGCTTTCCCTCTCTCCGTTGACCTAAGACAGCTCCTACTGCGTAGTCACTTGCATCACACATAATTTCAAAAGGTAAACTCCAATCTGGTGGCTGCATAATGGGAGCTGAAGTGAGCTTCCCAATAAGCGTTTGGAATGCCGCTTGGCACTCTTGTGTCCACTCAAATGGGGTATCCTTAACTAGAAGGTTACACAATGGTCTAGATATGGCAGAAAAATTCTGGATAAACCTCCTATAGAAACCAGCATGACCAAGGAATGATCTAACATCCTTCACAATCTTAGGTGTGGGCAACTTAGAGATCAACTCAATTTTGGATTGATCAACCTCTATTCCCCTAGAGGAAACAATATGGCCCAAAACAATACCCGAAGGCACCATAAAATGGCATTTCTCCCAATTCAATACAAGGCCTTTTTCTTTGCAACGAGCTAGAACCCTTTTTAAATTAAACAAACATACATCAAAGGAGTCACCAAAAACAGTCAAGTCATCCATAAACACCTCCATGCAATTCTCAACCATATCACTAAAAATACTCATCATGCACCTTTGAAAGGTAGCTGGAGCATTACACAAACCAAATGGCATACGATGAAATGCATAAGTTCCAAAGGGACATGTAAAAGTGGTCTTATCTTGGTCCTCTAAAGCAATTTCAATTTGATAATAACCAGAATAACCATCTAAAAAACAATAAAAGGGATGACCAGCTACACGCTCTAAGATTTGGTCGATGAATGGAAGGGGAAAATGATCTTTGCGAGTGGCAGCATTTAACTTCCTATAATCAATGCACATGCGCCACCCGGTTGCTGCTTTGGTAGGGACTAATTCTCCTACATCATTCTTCACTACTATGACACCTGACTTTTTAGGAACTACCTGCGTAGGACTAACCCACTTGCTATCGGCAATCGGATAAATAATACCCGCATCTAACAGTTTTAAGACTTCATTTTTCACAACTTCTTTCATGGTAGGGTTTAGCCTGCGTTGGGGGTCTCTACGAGGGTTAGCTCCCTCCTCCAAGTGAATCCTATGAGAACAAATTAAAGGGCTGATGCCTTTAATGTCGGCCGTGGTCCAACCAAGTGCAGATTTATGCTCATTCAAAGTTATAAGTAATTTTTTACCTTGTGATGCACTTAAGTTAGAAGAAATTATTACAGGAAAGGTATCACCTGGACCAAGAAATGCATGTTTTAAACCCTTAGGCAGTGGCTTTAACTCGACTTTTGAGGCTTCAATGGTAGATGGCTTCGGTTGTTCTCGCATCAAGGGCAGCTCCTCAAATCTTGGTTGCCATGTCCTCGTCCCATAATCCTGAGATGAATCAAAAACAGCACAAATATTAGTAACATCATTAGAGTCAAATGTGCTATCAAACCCAGAATTAATAAGAAAATATTCAAGAGGATCGGGGTCATGTTTTTTGTGATGGCTTCCTCTTGCATAAGTGTGTTTATCAGGTAAGTTTGGTGACACTCATCGTCCTCCTGTGGCTGTTTGCTTATGTGGAAGATATTGACCTCAAGGGTCATATGCCCAAAGGACAACTTCATCAATCCATTCCTGCAATTAATAAGAGCATTAGCGGTGGCAAGAAAAGGTCTACCTAAAATAATGGGGATTTTTGATTCAGAAATAACAACAGAGTGTGTGTCTAGAATCAAGAAATCAACAGGATAGTAAAATTTATCAACTTGAATTAACACATCCTCAACTATCCCCCTTGGTATCTTTACTGACCGATCAGCTAACTGTAAGACCACAGAGGTGGGTTTGATCTCTCCTAATCCCAATTGCAAGTAAACAGAATAAGGCATGAGATTGACACTAGCTCCCAAATCAAGTAAGGCCTGTGCAAACTCATGATTCCCAATAATACAAGAAATTGTGGGGCATCCTGGGTCCTTATATTTTGGTGGGATTCTCTGTTCAATCAAAGCACTTACTTGTTCCGTTAGAAAAGCTGTTTTCTTAACATGGTGTTTTCTTTTTACAGTGCACAAATCTTTAAGGACCTTTGCATAAGTTGGAACCTGTTTTATCACATGTAACAAAGGAAGATTAATTTTCACTTGCCTTAGGTTCTCTAGGATCTCGCTACTATGGTCCATAACTCTTGAGGTAGACTTGAGAGCTTGAGGAAAGGGCACTATAACTGGACTCTTCACTATCTCTTCCTCTCTTGGAACATCAACTACATCACTACTCAACTTCTCTTGTGTGTCCTTAGGCTTGGGAACCCTTTCTATAACCTTACCACTTCGAGTAGTTATGGAATTAACCTCCTTAAGATCTTGCCTATCAGGGTTAGAAGTTTGTGCCATATGCTGACCTTGGGGATTGGGTTGAGCTTGCGATGGAAATTTTCCTCGCTCATTTACGGTTAAAGCACTAATCAACTTAGACACTTGACTCCTAATCTCTTTATTTTCCTCAACCACTTGAGTAATCATTGATTCAAACTTCTGGTTTGTCTTATTCTGAGCCTCAATAGAAGCATGTAGTGTGTCCTCTAAAGGATTCCTAGAAGATGGGGCATGGTATGGAGGTGTAGAATAAGCTCTAGGCAGCTGTGGTTGTGCAGGATGTTGCGGGTCAGATTTCCAACTAAAGTGAGGATGGTTCCTCCAACCAGGATTATAGGTATCTGAAAAGGGTGTAAAAGGCTTCTTGTACATACCTAGGGCATTACAATGTTCCTCATACACACCCCTCATTTCAGCAAATGTGGGACAATCCTGAGCTAGGTGATCCACTCCACCACATACAAAACAGGGTCCATGGGACTCAACACGAGAAACAGTATGTATAACCTTTGTATCCTTTGTTTTTAAGACCTCTAACTCCCTAGTCAGAATTTCTATCCGGGCCTTGAGATTATCCTCCTCTCTAAGATGGTAAATTCCTCCACTAGAAGGAGTAGCAGTAGGTCGTGACCTACTAGTACTATCAGTCGCACTAGGTCCTGTCCAAGTATGAGCTTTCTCAGCTAGATCATTCAGGTACTCTATGGCCTCATCCGGATCTTTCTGCAAGAACTCACCATTACACATCATCTCTACAAATTGGCGCTCTCTAGGTGTAAGTCCCTCATAAAAGTAACTAACTAAACGCCAACCCTCATAGCCGTGATGAGGACACAAGTTCAACAAATCTTTAAACCTCTCCCACACCTGATACAAAGTCTCACTATCCTTTTGTGCAAAGGTTTGAAATCTGTCTCTTCAAACCACTGGTCTTATGGTGGGGGAAGTATTTGTTAAAGAAAACCTGTGTCATCTCATCCCAAGATCCTATTGACCGCGGTCTCAGTGAATACAACCAACTTTTCGCTCTATCTTTCAGAGAAAATGGAAAAAACTTAAGTCTAACTGCATCTATTGTACTGGGTTGACTATGAAAAGTCGCCACTACCTCCTCAAACTCTCTAATGTGCACGTAAGGATTTTCATTCTCTAAGCCATGAAAGGTAGGAAGTAACTGTATCATTCCTGGTTTAAAATCCTGTTGTGGGACATTGGGTGGGAACATAATGCATGACGGTGTGGCTGTGCGTGTAGGATGGAGATAGTCCTGGAGAGTCCTAATGGGCTGATCTTCGTGATTGCTCATGGTGTTAGAATTAGATGGCGTATCGGGCAAATTCACAGGAAAAGTGTCAGGTTCTAATTCCGGTCTTCTTGCAAATCTACCTAACTCGTCTCTATGCCTACGCATGCAACACAAAATATATGTATATTATTTTTTTTTTTTTTTTGCACAATCAAATCAAAACTATGAATGAAATAAACTGAAGACAAAAAGCAAGAGAAAAAAAAAAAAGAAGAAGGAACGAGGTTACCGCTTTGACGAATTAATTCAGCAAACCTATTCCTTGAAGCGCTTCTTGTACCGTTCTCCCCGGCAACGGCGCCAAAATTTGATTACGCCCAAAGAATAACGCGGCTATCGCAGTATATATTGGGGTGTCGATTCGACAGGGAGAAGGTAGGAACACTAAAAGGAACTACAAAACTAAAAAGAAATATCAAAGCAGTAAAATGTGATGTGAATGTTTAAAAGTAAATTGACAATTAGATTGTAGTAGTGAAAAGATGTGACCAGAATTAATGGCAGCAAAGCATCGGGAATTCCTCACTTGAATCAGGTAATTCCATTCATATTTGATCCATTGGATAACTCAATTAGAGATCATAGCACCAGATTCTCTAATTGGAGGATATAGCATTACAATCAAAATATTTAGTGGTAATTCTAGAAAATCATTCTCCTCTTTTAAAACCAAGGATTGTTATCCTTTTAGACTCAGATTCAAAGACAAAAATATACCCAATGGCAATATTTCAGCAAAAAATCACACTAACTGGATAAACAATCAAATCTAGATATAATCAAGCACCTCAACAATTCTATAGAAAAAGACATGGCTGAATCTATGAAAAGAATAGGTTCAAGATTATTCCAACACAAGAAAGATCTATTAATGAGAAATGATAAACAAAAATTGTATCAACATGAGAATCTATTACATAGATCAAATATAAATAAAACTACCATCATCCAAGCGAGTTCATCCCTAGCTTCACCAAAGAATTAGCTCTCCATGAATTTTTGGCTCCTCTTGATGATTTCTTTGTAATGCAGTCTTTTTTCTGTTTAGAACGGCCCAAGTATATATATGATTTTGGGGCTAAAAACCCTAGGAAACACAACTTAGAC
This sequence comes from Phoenix dactylifera, assembly GCF_009389715.1. Lineage (NCBI taxonomy): Eukaryota > Viridiplantae > Streptophyta > Magnoliopsida > Arecales > Arecaceae > Phoenix > Phoenix dactylifera. The sequence goes on along the minus strand of NW_024067830.1, from coordinate 69,665 downwards.
ACGTTTGCATGTATTTTTCCGACTTTACCCTCGAGCACCAACGTCAGCATGAGGTTCGGGAGACTCTCCAGATCGCATCTGATCTTCAAATTTTATGTTCTTATAGTCCTTTGAAAGCTCTAGAAGTCTAGTTTCCAACAAAATTTGAATCATCTCAATTGGACTTCTGTAGCTCCCGAAATCATCAAAATACTACACAAAGGTCTGATCTGTCAGGGCCCAGGCTGGCGGTTTAGGGAAACCTAACTTTGCAACTTCATAACTTTCTCTCTGGAGCTCCAATTGACCTGATTCTTGATGCATATGAAACCTCAAATGTCTACTTCATCTCCACCAAGTTTCATTTCATTCGGACTGCAATGGGATATTCAATCTTCTTAACTCCATTCCTACAATAAAATCACCAAAATCAATTAAGACTTGGACACTTTGTGAAGTAAAGTTCAGATTAGAAAAATATCATAAAAATATCCAAATCATGCTTAAGTCTTAACAATTTAGCCTAAAGTGGTAGTATTAAAAGGTACATTTTCATGCACCTATCAAGTGTTTAAGGAGGAAAGAATTGAAACATTCTTGATACGCTTTGCTGATACAATTAAAAGAACTTTCAAAAACTCATCTAAAGACAAATTTAATGGAAGAACTTGAGGAAAGACCTAAATTTCAGTTTGATAGACTTGAGAGTCAAGTTTCCTTAGTTGAAGTGCAATTTTGTCTTTTTCAAGTTTAAAGAGATGAAACTTTAATATGCCAAGCATCCTAAGTGAAAAGAAACGACTTGCAATGTTTTTACTTCAAGAAGTTCAGTTTTATGTGCAAATTTAACTTAAAGATGCAGAGAATCAGTGTTAGAGTCGGCCCTAGAAAGTTTGGAGCCGACCCCAGCACGCCCTGAACATTTGGCACAAAGTTCGGGTCAACCCCACCAGACTTGATAGAAACTTGTGTTTCTGCATCCAAAACTCGAGTTGACCCCACCAGAGCTCGGGTCGACCCTACCAGTATTAACAAAAACTTGCTTTTCTGGAACTTCTGCTAGAGCCGACTCTACCAGAATTCGAGTCGACCCTAGATCTGCTCGAGTCGATCCCCAGCTCAACTGACAGCCTAACGGCTAGTTCTGCAGAAGTACTTTTGAAGGCTCCAACGGCTATAAACGGCTAGTTTCTTCAATCCAACGGCTAGTAACTACTATTTGAAGGTTAGAGAAGTATTTAAGAGCTACTATTCATCAGGAAAAGACTTCTTGGTGAAAAATTAAGTGTGCATTCAAGAAACATAGCAAAACCAAGAGAGTTCAATTATTGCTTCAGTTCAAAACCAAAAAGAAGAGTGTTGAGCAGAAATTCCAAGTGCTTTCAAGGGCTCAACCAACCTATTAAAGAGTAAAGCAATCTCAGCGAGGAAGAAAAGAAAAGCGCCTTCAAGCGATATCATTCTCTTCTTTTCTCTTTAGAATATAATTGTTTTGTTTGCTCATTTAAGGAGCTTTAAATTCTAAATTACTTATTTTCTTTGCAAGGTTTTGTTGGCGAGCCTTAAAACTAACTGAGTTGAGGGTTTTGTTGGTGAGCCTGGAAAACCAACTGTAAAGGTTTTGTTGTGGAGCCCGGAAAATCAACTGTGTGGGTTTTCGGATTGTGAGCCCGGTAAACAATCCAACTGTAATCCACGGAATTATAGTGAATTTCCAAGGGGATGCTTGGAGAGTGGACGTAGGCGCCTTGGAGTGCACCGAACACTATACTTGTTTGTGTTTGGATTGTGTTTCTTTGTGCATCTTGCTTTACCTTCCTTCTTGCATTGTGTAGTTGCTCTAACTTAACTTCTTACTGATTTACTTGCGATTGCCTAGAGCTTATTTACATTCGTTTTCACTGCATTTATACCTTTCATATAGGTTAATTTGTGCACTTATCTAGTAAGTTAATTTGGGGTCATACTTTTTAGAAAATCCAATTCAACCCCCTTGCTTTTATCTTCACTCTTATTTGAAGACAACAAAACTTTGCTTCCATAAATCTACAGATTTTACAAATAATTTGAAAAAACAAAAGAATTTCACCGTACAAAACGTTCTGAAAACAAAAACAGGGAACAGAGTAATATGGGCCCCTAATTAGTCTCCATTTATAAAATTAGTGCTAAGGGCAAAGGGTTTGATGTTAGTTCAAGAACTAGTACGCCCAAACTATGAGATAAACCCTTGTTTTTCATCAATGCTCATTTTTCAAGTCAATGACAAGCAAATTTTTGAATTAAGATCTATAAAGCTGCTCCCAGCAGAGGTAAGTGCTGATGTTTATGATTATGGAAAATGGGATGGTGCTCCAAGCCAGCAAGCTTTGATTTACAAGATTAAGCTGAAACACGAAATAAATTTGGTATTGTAATAACCCCATTACTGTGTAAAGTTTGGCATCAAAGTAGCTGCTACAATGACGGTATAAAATCAGCCTGATACAGTATTTGATACAACCGCAGGGAAGAATCAGTTCCAAAGGAAATCCTCGTAAGATTTGAGTATATACGCTGGAATAATGGTTGCGGATTCTATTTCTCTGGGATGGTTTTTTTCAATCATAAAAACTAAGCAAAGGAACATGCATGATACTTGCAGTTATTTTGGGACCATGGGTAGTGAACTGTAGTGGCTAAACCCTAAAACAGAATTAGAACAAACTGATAGCAGATTGATTTCTCAAATTGGCCCCGATACTACATACACCGAGCATTTCTCATTTCATGCTGAGAATCTTTGATTACTGCTGTAAACGAAATATCTAAACCAAGCAATAGGATGGCATTACTGTAGCAGCCTTCAACCTCCAACCAGTAAATACTACATCATCCAAGGTGCATTTTGAACAATGTCTAATTCCAAAAGTTTTAAAGAACTCAGTAGGTTTGATCACTGTCCAAGTGACATGACTAGCTTGAAGGATAAAATTTTGCAGCAGAATTACAAGAATTTCAAGGTTCCCTACAGCACCATTCATCTTCCTACCTCAAATACATATATAATAAGCTATTAGGTCAGATACTGATAAAACCAGTAACAAGAGTGTTCCATTCGGAGACCATTTTTATGTTCAAATCCTACATGAAACAGTAAATTGTATCATCTTAATTAGAAGAAACTCAACTACATGGCACAACCCCTTTTAATCAAGCAAATCCGAAATTTGAGTCTTCTTAAATGCATCAACAGCTGCCAGTTGTGCTGCCACAGGCTTGTTCGGGAACATGTTATCAGCTTTCATCCTCTCCCTAAATCCATATGCTGGAGTCTTGGCATTTATGTAGGCCTGGAGCAATGATTGGTACTGCCTCATCCTACCAACATAACCAATATGCCTCAACCTGTGAAATATCTTCTCAGCATTATGAATGTCTCCCCTCTTTGAATACTGATCCAAGACAGCCATGTATGAACTGTAAAGAGGCTTTATCTGATTCTGCTGCGCTGCTTTCTGCAATATTGAATCTGCTTTTTCCACCTCCCCAGCCTCCACGTAGAGCTTCACAAGCGCATCCCAAGTCAGAGGACCAATTTTGCAGCCATTATCCGACATCCTCTTTGCTAATTCCTTCCCCTTGGAGAGAAGCTTATGGTTCGCATAAACCTTTAACAAAGCATTGTAATACTTCGAAGATAGCCTCTTCCATGTCTTCAACATGTTCTCGAAGACTTCCTCTGCATTTTCAATCTGCCCGAGCTTGCCCCAAGCCTCTATAGCAGCTAAACACTCCTCCAAACGAGGATGAGCCTCACACGCCTTCCAAACCCTCCCCACATCATCTGCTTTACCCAGAGCAGCATACAGAGGAAGAAGAGCCTTGCAAGCGGCACGGTTCTCCTTGATGTCATCACCTTCCATCCCCTTCAGAGTTGCTTCTGCTTTCTCGTTGAGGCCTGCAAAGATGTAGTGCTTTGCAACCATGGCTTGGATCAGCAAATCAGGCTCGACGCCTTCGCCCTTCATCGTCTCTATAATTTGTTCCATACCTGATATATCATTGGCACGGCCTTTGGTGTCTATCAAAAGCCTGTACGTGAAGAGAGAGGGCTTGACATTTTCCTTTTCCATCATCAAGAGAACATCAGCTATTTTCTTTCGGTCTACCCTTTTATAAAGCAGCAGCAGTTGATTGCAAGCGAAGGTTGTAATGGGAAAACCAAGATCCCTAATTTTGTTGAACACTTCCTCTGCTTTCTTAACATTGACGGCAGCAACACAGTTAGCCAGAAGAGTTCTATAGATTACCTCACCCCTAAAGGACTCTGGAATCTTCTCAATGTACTTTTCAGCCTTTTGAAGACCATGTACTTTAGCAACCAAATCTAGATGAGAAGCATAATCACGCTCTACAGGTTCAATACGTTTATTTGCCTCCAGCCACTCAATGAACTGCAAAATTTAGGAACATAGTTTTCATAGATTACTGACAAGTGAATGCAAAGAAACAGCAAAAACATGAAAGTAGAGATCCACAGAATGAAACTTTTCTAACAGTACAGTGTACAAGATATGATTTTAGGGCTTGTTTGGATGCTGGAAGATCTTATTGGCCAGATAGCTTCAAATCGGATAGGGCGTCTATAAAAGTGTGCTCGAATCCAGGTGGGAAGTCGGAGGAGCTGACCACAACCCTTTTGCGGGCATAATAAAAACTGCTGGATAGGTGAATTACCTGATCCCCAAAAAACCAAAAGGGACAAGTGTAATCAGTTGCGCTCCCTCACCTCTGTGGCTGTTTCCACCATAGCTTCAAATGAGAAGCCAGTGCTGGGAAGATCTTTTGGGATGATAAAAATCTCTCAACATCCAAAAAGGACCTTAATGTTGGCATGCTAAACATGGAAATAAGTTGTTGATAAAATTGCAAAGCAACTCCGTTGTTTGCAGATATAAAACATTAAGATTTATATACAGTTATATAGAAAATATACAATATGTGTCTTTGTAAATTTGTATGTGCTAGCAACTATACACATTACGATTTATACGATTTGTAAATTTAAGAGTTTATATATCTCTTAAATTTTGTAGTAAGTTCCTAATTCCATGTTACAAGAATTTTGCCATGTTACCTGAATTCTCATGTCCACCTCTAAGAATGTACGTCGGATATGCACCCACGAGGGATATGCTTCATAAGCTTAGATACTTACCAAATTATTTATTGAAAATTTCTGAATGGACCTTTCCCAGAAAAGAGTTCAAACAACCATAGTAAACTAGATAGTAGTCTTTTATTGTTTATAGAGCTAGATAAGTATGTAGACATCAAAATAACTTTGGGAAATGTCATACTTCTTGTGACCTTAGGTCATGTTCAGTAGGAACATGAATGTGAATAAAGAAAGCTAATCCAAATGGCATGGCTATATTAGGTGTTTATGCCAGAATTTGTTTGGCTATAAAATTCTTATGCCTATATAGAATAGTCTAAGATGTTTGATTATTTGTTGAAATAAGCTGAAAAATTGGAATAAACAGCTTAGTTTTTTTCTTAAAGAACTAAACTACCGTTGGCCTAGTAGAGTATATCTTATATTATAATATAATATCTCAAATATAATATTAAAAATTAATATTATACAATACATGTTACATGATTACAAAACCACATTACATTATGCTATTAAAATAATATAATGTAAATATACAATATCATGTTAATATCCTATTATGATATTCCATATTATAATATTAATATCCTGAATACCATATTAATAATTAATAATAAAGTTACAATATTATTAATGATAAAACTTTATTATATTGTATTGTGTTGTATTGCATCATATTTTATTTAATTAATTATTATGGTAGAGATAGAATAGTTAATTATTAACATTAGTATTTTGTACAATGATATCATACTATATTAAATAAGTACTGTAGCCAATATGAAACATTAAATTTAAGATACACAAAATAAAAACATTATGATAAAATCTAACTATATATTTCCAAGTATTACATATAATTATGGTGATATATTAAAAGTGTATTCCATTTTATAGTATTATAGGTTGATACATTATTTAAATTTTATATTTTCAGTCATTTTATATAAAATAATTACAGAATATGATAATCAATATTGTAATTGTATAATATATTACCAAAAATATGAGTAATACATTAGAAATATTTTAATATGTGATACTATATGTGTTTAGTTATAAATAAAATATTACCATGCTAAACAAATTATTGTTATAATAAAATATTGTGTAGATTGTAAATATAGAAGTTATATTTACAATAATCTTTTATTTACTATTATTATAATAATTAACTATTTCATTATGTAATAGATATAATAATATCATAGTAATATTATTATAATAATATATTATATTATAATAATATTATTCATAATACGATAATATCATAATATATCATAGTATAATATGACAATATACATTATAAAAAATACACTGTAGTACGACACTAATATTATGACACTTAGAAATAATTATAATGTTTCTCTTATTAAAAAAAGGTATACTATGATTATAATATTATATTAATATTTGCATATACAAAAAGTTATAAATATAGATATTATAAAGCAAAGTTCGTCGTTTCGGTACTAGACTCAGTACTGTAATAGTCGGTACATGGTATAATACTTATCGAGCATCGATACGATATGAGATTGCATATCAGTACAGTTCGGTACGCTCGATACGGTACAGTCGAGCATACCGTACTGAGCAGCAAATCGGTACAGTATGTTACATCCGATACAGTACGATACCTACCAGTGGCGAACCTCATTATAAAGTTTATATTTGACAGTACATTAATACATGTATAATATATTATGCTTTTAATATGTTAGTAATATCGTATGTAATATATTATATAATTATAACATTTATAATTATAATTTGAAATCTAACCAATTGGATATAGTTTACCATACACATCTATACATACATGTTATATATACATATATACACATGTATATATACACATAAATATATATTATATATGTGTGTGTGTGTGTGTGTGTCCTAGTTCAGTTTAGATGTATGTGCATATGTATGTAAGCACGTATGTACATGTCCAAAACACGTGTTCACATTCATGTGATGCTCCTGAATGAGTAATGCAAAACCATTTTAAGCAATCTAAAACAGGTTGCTGATGTTTCACAAAGTCTAGTAGTACTTGACATGATACTGCATAATATCTTGTGCTTGAAATGGAACTGACATGAGCATAATTGAGAACACTTCAAATACAGAAGTCAAGTTATACTCCTCTTTCCTCTTTTGCTAGTGAAATTTACAACCAAACTCAAGGAACTGTGGAATCAAGTGCTAATTAGAACTTGATATCTGGAAATACAGATCATTACCAAAGTTTTAGATCATATTCAACTAGAGGGTATGAACTCATCTATTTTGGATTTGAAAGAGAGGAATTTAAATCCAATAAAATTTTAGATTTAACAGATGAACTGCTAGTACAAATATTTCTGAAATATTTAGATGAGGTTATCAAGATCCAGTAACAACCCTAATCTTGAGCGTTATGAATTACTTTTAAGAAAGAGACGTTATGGAGTTATTTGTTGATAAAGTCGAGAGCTTGGGTCACAGGGCAAAACTTTTATCATGTTAATTCAAGCCCACATCCAAATTATTTAGGGTGATAATGGAGCATTTTGAAATATCAAAACAATCAAACGGTACAAATTTGTTCATGTATTAGGTGTGTATTTGTTTACTATGTTATTAGAGTCATGGTCCTTAGGTTACTTAGCCAATAAATAATTTGGACCCTTACTTGGTCACCACCTTGCATTACCTCAAGTTACTTGGGTCCTAAGTTACTTTTTAAATATATTTGGCTACTTGGTCTTTAAGTTGGGGTAGGCTATATATAGGAGAAAAGAAAGCTAAAAGATAGAGTCAAATCATATATATTGTATGGGATTTTGTTGTTAAGAAGGAATGCTGTTTATTTTTTTTATCCCTCTCCCTCCTCCCTATATATCCTCCTTGTCTAGTTTCTTCTTCTTCTCTCTGTTTTCTTCATTTCTCCCACCCGTTAGCCCATTTTTGCATAAGCAGGTCCCTCCCCCAGGTGGTCCTACATCATTTGTTAGCCATGCATCAGCTAGTTCGTAAATGCTTGGGTTTTGAATACCACAGTATAGCAACATACAAATCAAAACTAAGGATTGGTTCTTAATGTTGTCAATTGGTATGCATATATTTACAACTATTTAAGCAACCGAGTAAAGCCAACTATTTTAACATAGAAGGCATTTGTTGATCAAGACTTATCAGTATTGCATGGACATAGAAACAAGTACCAGTTTCAAACAAGTACTGGTGTCCACAATGACAAGGAAAATTGGACATGCAGGCATCCAGAGAATAAACTCGAAAAATTATATATTTTCTGCTATCGTGTTTTAGCATGCATATTCCCGATCCAAACTCCAAAAACAGTAAAGCCTATGTATGGTGTTAATATGGTCAGTCAAACTCATTCCAAGGAAGGTCAGCTCTTAAAAATCTCTAAATGCTGCCAGACATCTAGACTATTTAAGGTGGATGCAAGAGTTCAGATAATCCAGATATTAATGCCAAGTGGATATTGTTTGAAGTTTCATCCAGACGAAACATTTCTCATGATATTTTTGAAATTCTAGGCCTACCAAACCGAAAGAAGAAAGTGAAGTAGGTGACTCATGAAGAGACCCATGCAATTTTTGTCCCAAGGAACATGGTTTCAAATATAACCGCATAATTATGGTTGGCATTATATATTAAGTAATTAACAGTTATCATCTCTAAATATAATAACTCACTTAGGCATAGCTATAAACAGGCCAGACTGCCTGGTTGAACCAGTTGAACCATCAACTAGCTAGCTTTCCAGTCTAGAGGGACTCCCAAAATTGGTATTTAGAAAAAAAGCAGATTGTTTTTTTAAAAAAAAAAAAAAATCAATCGCTGGTTGTCTGGTGATCCATCTGATTGTTTCAAGTTTTTATGAAGTGGACACTATTGCTTTGCTACAAAAACTATTAGGGATTTCACACAATCAATGATTCCACCATTCCTCTTCCTCTCCTTTGAAACTCTGGCGGCTTCCAGGCAGCAGACAAGAACCCCCTCTCTCCCCCTCCCTCCTCTCGTAACCTCGTTCACCAGCTTCTTCATCCATGTTGGATCATCAACTTCTGTCTTTGCCAAAGATGATAGTCAGAAGCAAGGTCTGCCGTACCGGTACCGATCGGCGTACCGATGGCTGGCTGGACCGGTACGGACCGGACCAGTCCGTACCAGCCGGTATCGGTACCGTACCGGCTCGGTACGGGGGTTGTTTTGAAAACAAAATTGACGTACCGGTGCGAACCGTATCGGTACCGTACCAGCTCGGTACGGTGCGGCGCGGGGGTTGTTTTGAAAAAAAATTGACGTACCGGTGCGAACCGGCCGGTTCGCACCGGTACGATGCCGGTACCAAGTGATACTGGCCGGTACTGATCGGTACAGACTACGTACGGGTCAGCTCTCCTAAAAAACCACCCGGTACCGGATTCCACACGGATCCGGTACCGGTCTAGAGCCGGACCGGTACATACCGGCCCGTACCGGCCGGTACAGCAGAACATGGTCAGAAGCCTCTAGATAAACAGGGTTGTCCCACTTTCTCTTCCTCCTCTCCTTGCAATCCACTTTTGACATTTATTTTCTGCTTCTCAGTTAGTTGGAACCATCTCCCATTTTTCTTGTGACAGTGTGGTGTTCCCCTTGCCCTGTGATGATGTAACTAGAGACCAGTCTTTGGGAGGTATATGATAGTTTCAGGCACATGGCTCAAAGGTGAAATGAATAACACTGTGCTCAATTTATTCTTCTAGTAGTGGGTTTTACAATAACTATGTAGTTCAAAAGATTCCATATGTTTTCAATCTATCTTCTATGAACAATTTCAAAATTTAGCTTTTCTTTCAAGTAAAAAGAGAAGAAGAAGCTACTCCTCTGTTATAGCATATAGAATACATACCCGCCTACCATTCTATTTGTTTTTGGTCTTTTTGCCTTATTTATTCATAGTGCTATAAAGTTGTCAGGAAAGTTCTCAAAATATTAAAAATTTTATCTGTTTTCATATATATATATAATATTTGTAATTTTAATTTATATTTTATTATAAGTAATTGATATTTAATACGTTAATACATCATTATAGTGTCACAGTTTGTTTCCTACTGACCTAATAGTTGAATTAACCCAGTCCAGATTTTAAAACATCACATTTAGGCATAATTTATTGAATTTGCAATTGTTTTTCAACTTATGCATCAGGTATTGTACTAATTGGTCCTGATCAATTATTGAAGAAAATGTCAGACTAGCCAATTATTCCAATTATGATCAATGCTAGCAAACAGCTCAACCAAATGCTCTACATACTTCGCAGTGAAAATGTTCAGATCAGTTAGTTTAGGATTGTGAATGTTGATGGACTATCAGATGATCTCTAAAAGTATATTATCACTCTGACTTTTTGAACTGCCACCCACTTCCTCCCAAAGTTCGCCATACCATTACCGGACCCCGTACCGGTGCCATACTAGCTTGGACGTACCGAGTGTCAATACGGTATGGTACGTGGTACGTCAGGCGTACCGAGTGTCGGTATGCCAAACATATCGATACCGGTACGGTACGATACATCCGGTACTGACCAGTTCAGTACGATACAGCATACCATGCTTCCTCCCCACCCCAATTTCCGTTTGCGCAACATTCGTTTAATAAGGATTTTTAGTCTTTTACTCTACTACACCCAAATACAATTTTCTTTCTATATAGCTACTACCATACAATCTATATCAAGCAGACAGCAAAAAAATCCAAATTCAGGCCCTAACAGCTATGTTACCTGGATGTTCCAGTTTTAAGTTGTCTAGGAATGTCAAAACTTTTGGACGTGGATATGGCACAACACAACACGACATGGATGGACACTCCACTTTGAAGTGTTTCACTGACTTTCAACAAAATGTGTCCAACATTTGGTACTTTTTCCTAGAGTGATGTGCAAGGGACTCTTAGTTTTAAGTACTAACACACTTTAAGTGAAAGGTCCTTATGTTTTCAATATGAAGTTCTCAAGTTTTTTTTGACACTTCGAGTGAAATGTCTTATGTATTTAATATAATGTTATCAAGACTGTATGGACTTTTTAAGCAAAATATTATCACAATTTCTGTATAAAGTTATCACAATTATATGCGTATTTTAAGTGAAATCTCATTTTATTTCAAATATAAATATATCACTGGCTATTTCATTAATATATTTGTCCAATAGCATCTCTAACTCTCTTTCCCCTTTTATGGTTCTCTTTTTTTGAGTAAGTATCAAAACACACAAATGCACATTTCTATATGTATGTATTTTTTATCCTTTTTCTGAATAATCTTACCGTCTCAATTTTGTTTGGAAGTATCCATTTCTTATCTATAACAATCAGAGCATATTGCATGTGTGACAATCAAAAGTTCAATGTTTATTAAATATATAAATTCAAGAATTCTATATGGCCACTTTATGTTAATATAAAGTTTGACAAAACTGTGTCGTACATGATCATGCAACAAAATATAACTGCCAGATAAGATCAAGAATGCAGATTGTTACAAACATGCAAAATTATTTGTCTATCATGTTAGGTATTTGCTTATATATGGAATTATATTCAGACCATTTTATAATTCTCTAGAATTTTCAATTATTGGTATACCTTTTTCCTAAACTTTCTCCCTTTGTTGGTTTGTTGGCAGACCTTATTGTCAAAATATCAGTCTTCATGTAGCTAGTAAGACAACTTGCACTAAATGATTTCTGACATATTCTTTTGTTTTCATGTATCAGAATGCATGCAAGTATTTTTTCCATTTTTTCAACTAAAGGATCATTCACATAATTTAACCCATTTTCAATTAAATCATCCAAGAACAGAGCGAAGCATCTGGAACATTTCAGCCTAAGACTGGGCCAAAACATATTGCAAAACCAAAATTCTAACCATATAGCAAATACCTTGTTTCTCTCACCTCCACCACTTCCCACCAGCATTTAATACTTTTGTACTTTTTGTTTCCATACCTAGCAAGCATACCCATGCTATAACCTTAGGCAACACCTAATAAGTATGCTAGACAACAAAAATATTCACAAGTAAACTTGGGGCTTTTGGTCATGATGAATTCCATTACAAGATTGCTCTATTTTGTTCACGCCTTGACATAAAGAAGACAAAGCTTCTCAACATATGGTTTTACCAAATTCAATTCAGCATAGTTTTAGAATGCATTATTGGTTCCTCCCACCATTAATGATCATTATGGATGATCCCTGTGTTGTGTGAAGATTCTTTGTACCTTTGATGATGGATGGTTGGTCATATATTATGAAGAATTCATATATAGCACATTAAAATCTTTTGAAACCTAATAAAATGATTTGATAAGAAACAACTTTAAATTGTATAAAATAATAGAGTGAGTGGGCATAGTTCTCCTGAACTAGGAATATGTGACACGGTAAGCAATTATTCAGAGAGACTAAGGTGAGACCAAAAATATCAGATTCTAATAGAGATTAAACAGCTACTATATGGTGATCAAATTGGAGGGATTAAGAGGACCTTTTTTCCCCTTATACAAGTAAACCAATTTTCTGCAGTAATAAAAAACTATAAAAAAAAAATTTATTCATCCTAAAAAAGGGTACCAAAATTTTGTAAATTCACCATGTTTTGACATGTAAATTGCAATTAGGAATAGCATGATGTAAAGTTATTGGATAAAGGAATATGGAAGACAAGGTATGCATAACTTAATTGTAATACATGATGTAGACGCTTTTAATACTCAGAGAAGATAAGTTGTGCATTAATTGCAAAGCCCGAGTGGTACAGGAATGAATTTGAAACATCTTAGGAATTTTTAAGATTTGCAGTTGTCTTCCAAAAAGCAATACTTGATACTTTAAAATCATAGTTTCAATGAAATTAGTTAGGAGAAACAAGCACCTGTAGGGCTTTTGCATAAAACTGCCACTTTCGAAGATTAAGCATAGCAATAGAGATCTCACCCCGGCCTAAAGGGTTACCTTCTCCAACCCATTTATCAAGAACGCTGTTAACTGTTTGGCGAGGAGATTCCATTAAAATCTTGAAAAGTGGAGATGTTAAGCTCTTCCTCCTTGATCCCTTTTCAACATTTCGATCTGATTCGGTATCTGACAACCGAAGTGAATTAGCAGAAGCTTCATCTGGATCTTCTTCTGAGGTTTCCCCTTCAGACATTAACTCATCATCCTCTTTGTCCACAATTTTTCCCACTTTATCAGTTTCGGGAGGTACCTCTAGATCAGAAAAGCCATCCTCTAAATCATCCTCTCGATCACTGGATTTTGCTCCAGCTTGAGAAGAAAGATTTCGACTCCAGATGAACAAATTTGCAGAAATTGAGGGCCCATGGGAAAATGACTTTGGAAGAATGTAGCTTCCAGAAATGTCACAATCTTTCTCATGATGCCATTCCCTTAAGATACTACTTGGTCCATCCGACTTAGCAAAGCAGATACCAGAAATAGCAATGCAGTGACTATGACCCCTGAAAGTAGCATGAAGACAGATAAAAAGTTAAGAGTTACTTCTTAAGTGATAATAGACTACGAAGACTATGCTGCTACTTGTAACAATTATATCCTAAGTGCAGTCATTCAATATCAGGATTTAATATCATCCATGTGAAAATAACCAGAGGACTTATCTTTGCTTTATTAGACACCATATAGCATATCGTACAAAGTTATCAACTGAACATGCAATATAACAAAAGTTTGCATCATTATTTTTGAAGTACAGCAAAAAGGTAAGGTTGGCTGTACATGAAGCCCTATCAATGAAATCCAATTAAAGTGAAGCCATAAGCTCCAAGCTCAGCATGTTGTTCTTGCTGTCAATCATCAATGCTGCAGCTGCTCATTTTAGCCATCTAATCAAGATTCAATGGTCACTATAGAGGCATCATTTCAACTCTCAAGTTGATGGACAACATGCTGTTGAAATGTATATATGAAAAAAGAAATATCTTCAAGTCAATAAATCAAAAAGATGATAAACCATAATAAGATAAAAGCCAAACGTTCAAAATTCAATAAAAATTATAAATAAAATATGAATATATAACAACTTTGTAAAGCAAACACAATTCTATCAAAAAAAGAAAAGAAAAGAAAGCAAACACACACCATAAAATTCATATACAGAAAAAAAAAAGTTTATGCACTTGTACATGATAAACCCATTTGCTGACTAGGGAACCATAACTTATCAGATCACGAGTTGTTGTTTACTTTGTTATTCATAAAACAAGAACTTATTTTACATTAGAGATCGCGAACTTTCTTCAGGAGAAAAGAGAAGAAATATGCAATTACTGGTGAAGTGTTAAGACTAAAGACACATATAACATGGAATTAGGAAAATATACACCAAAAAAAGTTCATACACTTGTACATTATAAAATTGTCCATAGGAGTTGACACCATTTGCTGACTAGTGAACCATAAATTATCAGAACGCAAGTTGCTTTTGCTTTGCTATTCATAAAGCAAGTACTAATTTTAAAACTTTCTTCAGGAGGAAAGAAAAGAAATGCGAAATTATCAACAAAGTGCTAACATTAAAGACACGTATAACATGAAATTACGAAAACTGCGCTGCTACTCAATTGTATGAATCGTGAAAACCATTAAAAATAAAACACAAGCCAAATTTCGAGACGTAAACAAAAAATCGGAGAAGAAGAACAAGAGGCAAAAACTTAATCAGACAACAATAAGTTTTTGTTTTGGATTAGGTTTTCGACAAGAGTGAGTAGAGTGTGTGTGTGTGTGTGGGTGGGGGGGGGGGGGGGGGGGGGGGGTGACGGGACGGAAGGAGCATCACCTCGTAGGGTTTGCGGCTCTGCGGAGCGCCCACATGGTGGTTCCGGGTGGTGGTAGCCGAGATGGATAAACCCTCGTTTTCAGCAGCGATGACTGCCCTAAAACCCTAACCGCAAAGCCCTAGCAACGGGGTACATCACAGACCTATTTTAGTACCAGAATTTTATCTGTTTTCTTCAAGCGATACGGGGTTATATACATATAGCAGCTAATTGGGCCTCTTCTTAACTGGGCCGCTTCAGCGCTCTCCCTTGCCTGTGACTGTCCCATCCTAGTCTACCGGCCCAAATTATTATTATTATTATTATTATTATTATTTTTTTTACAATAGCAGCTCATACACGACATGTGTGGGTGCAACCAACAAAATAAAAAAAATGAGATAGCATAAAGGATAAGGCACAGACACATGATTCTCCAAGATGAAACCTCCGGAGTGGTGAGCCGCAAAGAAGGCACCCAGTCAGCAGCAGTATTCGCCTTCCTGTAGACATGTGTGGCCTGGTAAAAGCCACACTCCCCTAAGAGTCTACGGATGTCGTTTAGCAGCGGCTTTCCACCAGCAGCACAACCCCAGCCTCGATCCCATTATATCACTGTGGTCGAGTCCCCTTCGAGGAGAATGCGGTCTGCACCCAACACACGCCTCGCATAGGTGATGCCCTCCCATACGGCTCTGAGCTCGACACTAACGATAGACATGTCGAAGATTCACCGACCCCCGACCGCCACTAGTCTAGCATCGTGGTCTCTGATGACAAATTCCATACTACCACTGTACACTCCCTCGCCAACACTATCGTCGAAATTCACCTTAAGAAAGCCAGAATGTAGGCTAGATAGGTAGCCCTCATCCCCCGCTCCTTAAGGTTGGGCCTCCACGAGGAAACCTCTAGGAAGTCCAGAAAATCTTTGGTTGACGTCCACCCCTATTGAGGGTTGGGGGAGCCCTAAAGACTCCTAAAATCTGATCGCTAGGAGAATCGCCAAAGTATGGGCACAGATCTTTCTCCAAATGAAGAAGCTGCATCGACTAGAGTGGACGACTGTCGGGTTAGCCGGATCTACATATTTGGCCCTTATCAGAGAGCCCTAAAGATTCTCCGGCTCCAGAAAAAACCTGACTGCCAATCTAGTCACGAGGATCTTCCGTCGCTCAATCAAAGAGTGGACCCCTAGCCCACCACTGATGATCGGCTGGTAGATGATATCCTAGGCCAGCAGGTGAACACCACTACTACCCCCATGCCGCCCCCAAATGAAGCTTTTGAACAGTCACTCCATGCACCGCAATGCTGCGAGAGGCACCATAGTGTTAGAAAATGGAATAGAACATAACTTTTCTACACCTATGACACCTTAACAAAATAGAGTGGTTGAAAGAAAAAAATAGATTTCTTGAAGAAATGGCTGGGACTATGCTGTGTGAAAGCCATCTACCAAAATACTTTTGGGCTGAGGCAATCAATATGACTTGTCATATTTTAAACAGAGTTTTTATTAGACCTTTGTTAAAGAAAATAGCCTATGAACTTCGAAAAAACAAAAAAAAAATCTAAAATAAGATATTTTTCATATTTTTAGGTGTAAATGTTTGGTGCTCAATAATAAAAAAGATAATCTAGAAAAATTTGATGCCAAATCAGATGAAGCCATCTTTCTTAGATGTTCTTTATCTAGCAAAGTATATAGAGTATTCAATAAAAAAACTTTAGTACTAGAAGAGTCCATTCATATTATTTTTGATGAAACTAATGACCTTCCTTCAAGAAAAAAATAAGATCATTATCATGATGCAGGTTTACTGAGCCACGAAATAAAAGACCTTACCTTGAAGGACAGATCAACACAAAATGCAATGGATCAAGAAGAAGAAGATGATGGTGATGATCAAGAAGAAAAGGATCAGCTGCAATGGCAATCTCAAGGTAGACATGACTTACCAAAAGAATAGAGGTAGTTCATAATCACTCTAATGAATTAATTATTGGGGATCCTTTTACATGGAGTAAGAACTAGATCATCTACAAAAGATATTTATAATCATTTAGCATTTTTTTCTTAAATTGAACATAAAACAATAGAAGAAACTGAACAAAATTATAATTGGTTAAATACTATGCAAAAAAAACTTAATCAAATTGAAAGAAATAATGTATCGAAACTTGTAAATAGACCTAAGGATTTTCTTATTATAGGAACTAAATAGGTTTACAAAAACAAACTAAATGAAGATGGAATTATAATAAGAAATAAAGTCAGATTGGTTGCCAAAGGATATAACCAAGAAGAAAGCATTGATTTTGATAAAACTTTTGCACATGTAGCAAGACTAGAAGTCATCAGATTATTACTTGCATTTGCTTGCTACATGAACTTTAAATTATTTCAAATTCATATCAAAAGTGCCTTTATGAATGATCTTATTATTGAGGAAGTTGATGTGGAACAACCATCCAGTTTTGAAAATTATAAATTTCTAAAATATGTTTTTAAACTAAATAATGCTTTGTAGGATTTAGAGCAAGCACCTAGAGCTTAGTATGAAAGACTAAGAAAATTTTCTTTAGAAAATAATTTCACAAGAGAAACTTTAGACAAAATTCTATTTATTAAAAGAAAAGATAATGACACCTTAATTGTGTAAATTTATGTTAACAATATTACTTTTAGTGCTACTAATAAAGCTTTATATTAAGATTTTGCTAAGTTCATGCAAGAAGAATACGAGATGAGCATGATGGGTGAGCTTATATTCTTTCTCGGTCTCCAAATCAAGCAAATAAGAGACAAAATATTCATTAGCCAAATCATATATACAAGAGAAATCTTGAAGAAATTTGGCGTGGATAATGCAAAGCACATCGTTATCCCAATAAGCCTCTCTTGTAAATTAGATAAAAATGAGCATGATAAAAGCATTGATTTAAAACTTTGTAGAGGCAAGATAAGATCTTTATTGTATTTAACTGCAAGTAGACTAGATATTATATTTAGTATTTTTTATATGCTAGATATCAGTCTAATCTTGAAGAATCATATTTAACTATTGTTAAAAGAATTCTTGGATATTTAAATGGAACATAGAACATAGGTTTATCATATTTAAAATAATCATCAATAAAACTAATTGCGTATTCAAATGCAGATTTTACTGGATGTAAAATTGATAGAGAAAGTACTAGTGGAGCTTGGCAATTCTTAGGAGTTATCTTAATCTCCTGATTTAGCAAGAAACAAAATTCGGTAGCATTGTCTACAGTCGAAGCTGAATACATTTCAACCAAACATTGTGTTCAAATCTTGTGGATTATACAACAACTTAAGAATTATGACATTAAACTTAATAAAATATCTATTAAATGTTATAATACAAGTGTCATAAACTTAACTAAAAATTTAATACAACTCTCAAAAGCTAAGCACATTGAGATAAAATATCACTTCATAAGAGATCATGTTCAAAATAATGACATAATGATTGAATTTGTATGTTCTAAAAATCAACTAGCTGACATCTTACACAACCCTTAAATGAAGATAAATTCCATGGGATTAGAAACCAATTAGGCATTTATAATCCTTTTTGCTAAAATCCTTATGATAAAACCCCTGTTTATCATTGTGTGTCCATCAGATTTTAATTATACTTCAATGAAGATAAGAAATTTCTTTCTCTTGTGAGCTGACTCTTAATTTGAGAAGTTGAATCTAGATCATGAAGTGTTGGGAACCCGCCCATGCCGCTGATATTTCAAAAAATTAAATCAGGTGGCAGCGGAAGAGGCATGTGCGGGATCGACGTTCATCGCATGAACGTTGTTTCGAGACCTTTCGTAATTAGGTAAGAATTAAAACTTTTAAAACTATTAGGAAGATCAAATCTTCACCTTGCGCGGGTAGATGATCACCGCAAATCTGAATTCGTGATTTTGGAAGAGGGTTCGCTTGAAGCCGTTCAAACGTCCGGCCTCTATGGGTATCCACACGAAGCAGGATCCGATCCAAGCTCTCTATCTCACCGGGGTGCTAGCTCCCTTGCAGAGATAGCTTTGATGGCTGATGTCCTCTCTTTCAATCAACTCTTGATTGCACTAGAGAGGAGGAAGAAGAAGGATCTTTGAAGAAGAACCAAAGCCTGACTGCAGCCCTTTTATTTTCCTTGCGCTGGAGGAAGAAAGCAAGGATGGAGGAGGGCCGCCAATCACCTTCTTTTTATTCCTTGCTTGCGGCTGAAGATGGAGAAGGAGGAGAAGGAGGCCACGGCTGCAAGGAGAGGGAGAGCTCTTCTTCCTAGGGCGCCGGCCTCATGCCTCCTTATAAAGCCATCTAGGGCTCCTACAATCTAGGAGCCCTAGACATATTGCCTAAGAGGGAAGGGGGGCGCTGGCCCCTCTCTTTATGCCGCACACAAGGAGAGGAGGAGGGGCGTGATCCCTCCTTCTTGTGATGCCCTAATCCTCTTCCAAAGAGGATTGGGTGCCTCTCTTATGGTTAAGTCCTAATCTAATTAGGATTGACCATATTGGGTTCAATCTACGCTAGTCCTAATCCAATTAGGACTTGAATGAACCATGACTCAATTGAACTCTTCAATCCTAATCCAATTAGGAGTCATGTTGATTCATTAGATTATTAATTAATTTAGACTTAAGGAATCCTAATCCAATTAGAATTTGTTTAATTTTAGTCCTAATCCAATTAGGACTCTATTTGAATCCGTAGTCCTAATCCAATTAGGATTTCTAGGAATCCTACTCCAAGTAGGAATCCAATTATGATTCAAAACTCCTAATTTCATTAGGATTGAGGAATCCTATTCCAAGTAGGAATCCCAGTCCTACTCCAACTAGGATTCCCAGTCCTAATCCAATTAGAACTCTAGGTATCCTACCCGAAGTAGGATTCTTGTTTCAAGTCCAATTAATTAATTCCCTTTTCTTCTTCAACTTCTTATCAATCAAATTGATTTCTTGTGATTCCTAATCACGATTTCAACCATCGGATCGGTCAATACTTCTAGTGTGTGTGACCCCATAGGTTCTATTCTGACTGGTAGTGAGATATATTGTGATCTCTATCTCAATATCATTGAAAACTCCTTTCAATGGGTTGGAACGATTCCAACTCAACTCATTAGGGTTTATCGATCATCAAGATAATCCCTATGAGTCCCACCATCCACCAGTGACACCTAGCAGCATGTAGTGGCCACCCAGCAGAATGGAATGATGAACCTCTAGGTGCAGTTAACGTGTGATACAGTCCTACTATCGTGGATCCCTACAGGACGGAGGTCATGGACAACTCGTCAAACCCCATCGTCTGTCATATGTCAAGATTTATTCGACTCGAGTTCGATAGTGGAAAACTCTTTTTCCACTTTATATTACTGCCCTGGCCAAGGTCTTAGAACTCAGTCTAATAAATCACATAGGATCACTCCTCTTCTATCAAGATCGATAGATTCCTTATAGGTGCATACCCTACTCCTACAGTGAACCTACTGCAGCCAATCTACACTGCATGGACCCATATGGCTAGAGACCATGTATTTGTACAGTCAAACTACAATAACCTCACTGTGAGTAGCCGAAGCACCGCAGGTCAAAGGATCAGTCACACTACTGCAACATCAAGCAAGTCACTGACGAGTGGATAGACATCCAAGTGACTTCTTGTCTTGGTCACGCTCAGTACCCTTGTTCTCTAACAAGCACCTGCACTATCACTTCAGTGTCCCTACATTGTGGACTCCAGCCTCGTCCATCCAGAAGGAGAGTGATTTGTGCACTGATCGGATCGATCACCGTCCTCGTGATGATCCATTGATCAGGAGCATTTAGAAATTAATCACCAATGATACATGGCTCAAATTCTCAACTCTTGAGAATATGTATCATCATCTTATTAATTCTTTGGACGATTCATAGACACATAAACAATATGAATGAAAAGATGCCTTTTATTTATTCAATAATAAATAGTCAAGTACAAAATTATGTCCCTAGAATCAACAATGTGTCAGCCAAATTGGCTTCTAGGGCATACATCTAACAATCTCCCACTTGCACTAAAGCCAATTGGTCATGTATCTTAGGCCCATCTTCTCAAGGTGGGCTTCAGTCTTTTGCTGACTCAGCTGCTTAGTGAACGGGTCTGCCACGTTATCCGCGGAGTCTACTCTCTGCACCTCTACATATTTCTTCTCCACATAGTCGCGTATGAGGTGAAAGCGCCGCTCTATATGCTTAGACTTCTGATGAGACCTTGGCTCCTTAGCAAGGGCTATGGCGCCATTATTATCGCAGTAGAGTGTTATGGCATCTGATGTCATCACGTTCAACTCTGCAATGAATTTCTTGAACCAAAAGCCTTCCTTAGCAGCTTCAGAGGCGGCGATGTATTCAGCTTCCATAGTAGAATCAGCAATGATCGGTTGTTTAGAACTCTTCCAATTTACCGTACCACCATTGCACAAGAACACATATCCAGATGTTGACTTCCTGTCATCGACATCAGTCATGAAGTCTGAATCTGTGTACCCTTCTACCTTTAACTCTGATGATTCTCCAAAAATCAAGAATAAATCTTTAGTTCTTCTCAAGTACTTAAGAATATTCTTCACAGCTGTCCAGTGTTCTTCACCTGGATTCGACTGATATCTGCTTGTGACACTCACAGCAAGAACTATATCAGGTCGTGTACATAGCATGGCATACATGAGGCTTCCTATTGCCGATGCATAAGGAATCTTGCTCATGCGTTGAATCTCTTCAGATGTGTTGGGGCACATCTTCTTGGAGAGATGAATTCCATGCCTTAGGGGTAAGAGACCCCTCTTGGAGTTTTCCATGCTGAACTTCTTCAGCACCTCCTCTATGTACATCTTCTGTGAAAGGCCAAGCATCCTTTTAGATCTATCTCTATAGACCTTTATTCCCAAAATATAGGATGCTTCCCCAAGGTCTTTCATGGAGAATTCTTTTGACAACCAGACCTTAACCGAGGTTAGCATGGGAATATCATTCCCAATCAGGAGAATGTCATCTACGTACAGTACGAGAAAAACGACAGCACTCCCACTAACCTTTTTGTAAACACACGGTTCCTCTTCGTTTTTGATGAAATCAAACGTTTTGATTGCATCATCGAAACGAGTGTTCCAACTCCGAGATGCTTGCTTTAGTCCATAGATGGACCTTTGCAGCTTGCAGACCTTGTGATCTCCATCACTGGAAGTGAAACCCAAAGGCTGTTCCATATAGATATCTTCATCAAGATATCCATTCAGGAAAGCAGTTTTCACATCCATCTGCCAGATTTCATAATCATGAAATGCTGCAATGGCAAGCAATGTTCGGATGGATTTTAGCATGGCTACAGGTGAAAAGGTCTCCTGATAGTCAATGCCTTCGCGCTGACTATACCCTTTCGCCACAAGCCTTGCCTTATAGGTCTCTACCTCTCCATCCGAACCTATCTTCCTTTTGTAGATCCATTTGCATCCAATAGGTACAATACCTTCTGGTGGATCTACTAAGGTCCAGACTTGGTTGGAATGCATGGAGTCTAACTCTGACTTCATAGCTTCCAGCCATTTCTCGGAATCGATATCAGATATCGCCTCGTTGTAGGTTTTGGGATCCTGTATGTGATCCCTATCTCCCACTAGGAACATTTCCTCGGTATCCTCTGCTAGTATACCTAAGTATCTATCGGGAGGATGGGAGACCCTACTAGATCTACGAGGTGGTTGAGGGACATCGTGTACTGGCTCTTTATGAATGGGTTCTATAGGATCCATGACTCGTTGCTTTTCAGAGACTTTCTCTTCAAGCTCAATTTTTCTCCCACTGTCTCTATCAAGGATAAACTTATTTTCCAAGAAGATGGCATGACGGCTCACAAACACTTTGTGATCCTCTGAGATGTAGAAATTGTATCCTAATGACTCTTTAGGATATCCTATAAAACGAGCACTTATGGTCCTAGCCTCTAACTTGTCCGCCTGTAGTCGCTTGACGTGGGCCGGACATCCCCAAATCTTGAGATGACCCAGACTTGGTTTCTTACCATGCCATATCTCATACGGTATGGTAGGAACGGATTTAGAGGGAACTCTATTCAATAAATAAATCGCTGTGAGTAAGGCATCTCCCCAAAGGAACATAGGTAAATCAGTGAAGCTCATCATGGACCTGACCATATCCAATAGGGTCCGATTCCTCCTTTCTGACACCCCGTTGAGTTGAGGTGTACCCGGAGGTGTCCATTGTGAGACTATACCGTTTTCTTTGAGATAGTCCCGGAATTCCCCACTAAGGTATTCTCCTCCTCGATCTGATCGAAGAGCCTTAAGAGGTTTTCCAGTTTGTTTTTCTACTTCATTCTTGAACTCTTTGAACTTTTCAAAAGATTCAGACTTGTGTCTCATAAGATACACATACCCATACCGTGAATAATCATCGGTAAAGGTAATGAAGTAAGAATAACGTCCCCTGGCAAGCACATCGAATGGGCCACATACATCTGTATGTACTAGGGTAAGTATTTCAGTGGTCCTCTCCCCATGTCCTACAAAGGGCAGTCTAGCCATTTTTCCTTGAAGGCAGGACTCGCAAACTGGATATGACTCGGAAGTCAATGAGCCTAAAAGCCCATCTTTATCCATTTTGTTCATTCTGTCCTCTCCAATATGGCCAAGCCTGAGGTGCCACAAATATCTTTGGTTTATCTCATCTCTGGATCTTTTGGATCCTTTGGCACTCACTTCTTGCTCGGTAACATTCACAGATACATCCATATGTAAATGATAGAGACTGTCAATCATAAAACCACGTGCGACTATTTTATTTCTCAAATAAATAGAACAGCAGTCTTTGTCAAATGTAAAAACATGACCTTCCTGTGCTAGACAAGAGACAGAAATCAAATTTCTGCTAGCAGCAGGTACATAATAGCAGTCTCTAAGTAATAAACTAAATCCAGACGGTAGTCGCAGATGGTAGGTGCCTACAGCCATAGCAGCAACTTTTGCCCCGTTGCCAACCCGAAGGGTTACCGCACCTTCCGCCAGCCTTCTACTTTCCTTTAGACCCTGCATGGTAGTGCACAAATGAGCATTAGAACCAGAATCTATAACCCAACTAGAAGTAGAAGAAACCGTTAGATTAGTTTCAATTATGAGCAAGTCTATACCTTCTGAAGGTGTGTCACCTTTCTTGTTCTTCAGGCTCTCGAGGTATGAAGGACAGTTTCTCTTCCAGTGGCCTTCGACATTGCAGTGGAAACATTTTCCTTTGTCGTTAGCCTTTTTCTTTTGAACTTCCTTCTTTGGCTTCTTGTCTTTCTTCTGCTTCTTTGCAGGCTTCTTTTTCTTCCAAGTAGACTTTCTCTTGGAACCAGAAGTCAACTCAGCAGCAAGGACATTGCCTCTTGAACCTTTCAAGGCTCCCTCAGCAGTTACCAACATGTTGATTAGTTCAGTCTTAGTGCATTCAATCTTATTCATGTGGTAGTTTACTATAAACTGACCAAATGAATCAGGAAGTGACTGTAGGATCAAATCCACTTGTAATTCCTTGTGCATGTCCATACCGAGCTTCTCAAGCTCCTCTAGGTCCTTGATCATGGTCAGACCGTGATCATGGACAGACTGCCCCTCGCGCATCTTCGCTTTGAAAAGCCTCTTGGACACTTCAAAACGAGTTGTGCGACTTTGCTCACCATACAACTGTTGCAGGTGTGCTAGTATGTCCCTAGCAGTCTTCATACTTTCATGCTGGCATTGGAGTTCATTAGACATGGATGCCATCATATAGCATTTTACTCTAATGTCATCATCCAACCACTTTTTATGCAACTCACGCTGAACATCAGTGGGACGTGCTGGTAGTGTGGGGATATCTGAATCGAGTATGTAGCCTATCTTCTCACAGTCCAAAACTATTTTGAGATTTCTAAGCCAGTCTTTGTAATTGGTTCCGGTCAGTCGGTTGGTCTCAAGAATACGGGTCAGAGGGTTTGAAGCCGACATTGTATCTGCAGAGAGTAAAGATTCTAGTTAGACTTTTGTACTTGATCCTAATCTGTTCTAAGGTCTTTTAGAACAAATGTGACTCCCACTATTTTCTCGAATCCCTCACACTCCCCTGGTAGGGAAACGGAAATCCTACGCGACTAGGGTTTCTAGTGGGTACTGCGGTCCCACCGATTTACATGCCACCTCACCTAACAGTTATTGGTGACACATAGATGGATGAGTGTACAACTCTTGTACAATGCTTCTCAAGCATGTTGCAGTGTAACTTGGTCTCTAAGCCATGAAGACCTCACCTAACAGTTATTGGTCCCATTTCTTAGTTAAGTCAGACCCACCGTATAACCGTAGGAATAAAGTCGTCATTGGGTCCTCACCTAACAGTTATTGGTGCCCAACCCCACCTTTACCCTACAACATCTCATGTCTATAGAGAGGTCCAGCCCCCCGATGCAACTTGACCACTGTGTCCAGCCGAGACAAATCAACATCAGAAAGGCCTTAGCAACTCTACTACAGTGGAAGACCTATTGACTTAATATTGATTAATCAGGTCTTAGTGTTTGCAACTTGAGCCCTTCATAAGAGGTAATCGAACAATTGGCCAGGTAAGCATGTGGGAGGCTCCCCTTACTCAGAGAGTAAGGTCCTAATTAAGTAACCACCTTTCATGCTTTCCTAGACACCAATTAGATCAATTAGTCTAATATGACTTGCTCATGTCGGTTCACTCTCGACTTGATTGAGGAGGTTTTGATTTAGGTCTCAATTTGGGTTTGCTACATCACATGTAAACCTATCTACCCGACTCGCATTCACATCACATGCAAACGGCACATCACAGGCAGTTATAATCGCAGCATCAAATTAAAGCTAAACTTTAACTAGGTGATGATCATGGATTCTAATTAGGTCGTATTACAAGCACATGCACATCAATCGATCAAGTGGTCTTCAACTCTTGAATTGGTTCCAAGCCTCCTTGATTCGATCCTTGATCAACTCTTGATCCCATCGCCATCAACCGCTTAGATCACCTTTCATCTCATGCCTTTGCTTCAACTTGACCGTTGATGTACATCACATCACAGAAATACAACCAGATGTAAAATAAAAATAAAAATAAATTACATCTCCTTTTAGGAGGCACGCAGGCCTCTCAAAATATCAAATAAGATGCATGCAAGCATCTGAAAAATTACATGACATCGCAGATCACATCGCAGGTCATTACATTTGATACCAAAAGGGTTTGAATCCTATGATCATCACCGTATGCAACAATTATAATTTTCAGATCTGAAAACTAACTGATTATATCATGACATAGGTCGCTGATCATGCTAATCATGATTCTAAACTTTGTAATCCCATTAACAATGCAATTAGAATCATCTTTTTATCACATAAAAACAGCATGTAAAAAATCAGCACCCCTGAAAAATCTGCATGCAGAATTTTTCAGCATGCATGATCATTCAATTTTCAGATCTAATAAGCCTTTAGATATTTAATTCTTACCTTAATCTACGAAGCCTAGGCTCTGATACCACTGTTGGGAACCCGCCCATGCCGCTGATATTTCAAAAAATTAAATTAGGTGGCAGCGGAAGAGGCATGTGCGGGATCGACGTTCATCGCATGAACGTTGTTTCGAGACCTTTCGTAATTAGGTAAGAATTAAAACTTTTAAAACTATTAGGAAGATCAAATCTTCACCTTGCGCGGGTAGATGATCACCGCAAATCTGAATTCGTGGTTTTGGAAGAGGGTTCGCTTGAAGCCGTTCAAACGTCCGGCCTCTACGGGTATCCACACGAAGCAGGATCCGATCCAAGCTCTCTATCTCACCGGGGTGCTAGCTCCCTTGCAGAGATAGCTTTGATGGCTGATGTCCTCTCTTTCAATCAACTCTTGATTGCACTAGAGAGGAGGAAGAAGAAGGATCTTTGAAGAAGAACCAAAGCCTGACTGCAGCCCTTTTATTTTCCTTGCGCTGGAGGAAGAAAGCAAGGATGGAGGAGGGCCGCCAATCACCTTCTTTTTATTCCTTGCTTGCGGCTGAAGATGGAGAAGGAGGAGAAGGAGGCCACGGCTGCAAGGAGAGGGAGAGCTCTTCTTCCTAGGGCGCCGGCCTCATGCCTCCTTATAAAGCCATCTAGGGCTCCTACAATCTAGGAGCCCTAGACATATTGCCTAAGAGGGAAGGGGGGCGCCGGCCCCTCTCTTTATGCCGCACACAAGGAGAGGAGGAGGGGCGTGATCCCTCCTTCTTGTGATGCCCTAATCCTCCTCCAAAGAGGATTGGGTGCCTCTCTTATGGTTAAGTCCTAATCTAATTAGGATTGACCATATTGGGTTCAATCTACGCTAGTCCTAATCCAATTAGGACTTGAATGAACCATGACTCAATTGAACTCTTCAATCCTAATCCAATTAGGAGTCATGTTGATTCATTAGATTATTAATTAATTTAGACTTAAGGAATCCTAATCCAATTAGGATTTGTTTAATTTTAGTCCTAATCCAATTAGGACTCTATTTGAATCCGTAGTCCTAATCCAATTAGGATTTCTAGGAATCCTACTCCAAGTAGGAATCCAATTATGATTCAAAACTCCTAATTTCATTAGGATTGAGGAATCCTATTCCAAGTAGGAATCCCAGTCCTACTCCAACTAGGATTCCCAGTCCTAATCCAATTAGAACTCTAGGTATCCTACCCGAAGTAGGATTCTTGTTTCAAGTCCAATTAATTAATTCCCTTTTCTTCTTCAACTTCTTATCAATCAAATTGATTTCTTGTGATTCCTAATCACGATTTCAACCATCGGATCGGTCAATACTTCTAGTGTGTGTGACCCCATAGGTTCTATTCTGACTGGTAGTGAGATATATTGTGATCTCTATCTCAATATCATTGAAAACTCCTTTCAATGGGTTGGAACGATTCCAACTCAACTCATTAGGGTTTATCGATCATCAAGATAATCCCTATGAGTCCCACCATCCACCAGTGACACCTAGCAGCATGTAGTGGCCACCCAGCAGAATGGAATGATGAACCTCTAGGTGCAGTTAACGTGTGATACAGTCCTACTATCGTGGATCCCTACAGGACGGAGGTCATGGACAACTCGTCAAACCCCATCGTCTGTCATATGTCAAGATTTATTCGACTCGAGTTCGATAGTGGAAAACTCTTTTTCCACTTTATATTACTGCCCTGGCCAAGGTCTTAGAACTCAGTCTAATAAATCACATAGGATCACTCCTCTTCTATCAAGGTCGATAGATTCCTTATAGGTGCATACCCTACTCCTACAGTGAACCTACTGCAGCCAATCTACACTGCATGGACCCATATGGCTAGAGACCATGTATTTGTGCAGTCAAACTACAATAACCTCACTGTGAGTAGCCGAAGCACCGCAGGTCAAAGGATCAGTCACACTACTGCAACATCAAGCAAGTCACTGACGAGTGGATAGACATCCAAGTGACTTCTTGTCTTGGTCACGCTCAGTACCCTTGTTCTCTAACAAGCACCCGCACTATCACTTCAGTGTCCCTACACTGTGGACTCCAGCCTCGTCCATCCAGAAGGAGAGTGATCTGTGCACTGATCGGATCGATCACCGTCCTCGTGATGATCCATTGATCAGGAGCATTTAGAAATTAATCACCAATGATACATGGCTCAAATTCTCAACTCTTGAGAATATGTATCATCATCTTATTAATTCTTTGGACGATTCATAGACACATAAACAATATGAATGAAAAGATGCCTTTTATTTATTCAATAATAAATAGTCAAGTACAAAATTATGTCCCTAGAATCAACAATGTGTCAGCCAAATTGGCTTCTAGGGCATACATCTAACATGAAGAGCTGACTCTAGATCATGAAGAGCTGACTTCTATGAGTAAGGGAGAGCTTCAAGTCGACTTAAGAGTTAACTTGAAGCCCTATGGACTGTTGAGGAGCTGACTTGTGCATAATGACGAGTGAACTCATGTGCGGCAGTCGATCTCCCAGATTGACACTTGGAAGCCCTGCTCTCTTTAATCGAAGCTGACCTTTCCCTTTTCCCCATTCATTGCCTCAAAATCCTTCTTTTCCTCTGTGAATTACCGAGCAAATCTCTTCCATCTTCTCTCAAATTTCTCTTCTCCTTACCTTCACCTTATCATTTTGCCCTTTATGTCTCAATGGCCCCAAGAAAGATGCTTTCTCAGAGAAGAAAAAGATCTGAGGCAGTACAAGGAAAGGATACCTAAGAAAAATCTTCGATCAAGCAGCAGTCAGAGGATCGCTCTTCTATTCTTCTCATATCGGCCTCCTCTACAAGGATTCCAAGTACGGTACCTCTCTCCACTCGCAAAATTGCTTCCGTGAGAAATATCAATTTTCGATTTCTAGAAAATGAAGGCTTCACAATCGGAGAGCTTATCAAAAGCCAAGACTGGGAGTACTTCTGCATACTCAATGGACCTATCTACCGAGACCTCATTGGAAAGTTTTACTAAAATCTCGGGTTTGGATTGGGAAGTGTCTCCTCTATCATCAGAAATGTCAGCATTGAGTTGAATGATCAAATTCTCGGGCAAATCCTTTAGATGCCCAACCAAGGTAATTTAATGGACAAAGTTGAGGATCGGCTAAGCACTATGTAGTGCATTTGGGGATAGAAATAGTGAATAAAAATGCCCAAGATTGAAGAAAGTCAACTCAATATAGAGATGAGGCTACTACATCACATAATCAATAAGATATTTTGCCCGAAGTTTGGAAGGTTTAAGATTGTGTCTAAAAGAGAACTATGTATTATATTTCACATCATCAAGGAGATCTCGATCAATCTACCAGCTCTAATTATTCAAAGGATGCATGAAGTTATTTTAAGGACAAAGGCTCCATCGCCCTACTATTTGGTGCTTACGGAAATATTTAAAAATTTTAGTATTAACCTATTGTGTGAGATATCTAGTAAGCTTGCACTTTCTGACCCCTACAACTTACATCGTATGGGATTCAACTACAAAGATGGTCATTCGGTGAAAACCAAAGGCACAACTAGAGTTAAAGAAAAGGAAAATAGCGAAGAAGCTATAGCAGAACCAATAAGAAGAGAAACTCAAAAGCAGCCTGTTGCTGAAGAAGACTTGACATTCTATCAGCAAGCAGAAATCAAATCGTCAATATTCGGCTGCATAAAGATGAGCTGAAGGTTATATTTGATCAAGTAGTTGCAATCCTTATGGCAGCTAGAATTTCTAATTTGGAGATAGCTCAAGAAATCATGAAGGCCCTGTTTGGGGGAGCTTTTGGAGGGCCAGAAAGCACTTTCTGGCCCTCCAAAAGTACTTTTAGATGAAAAGCTGTGTTTGGTAAATTTTTCAAAAAGTTGTTTCAGCTTTTGCGGGAAGCTGATACAGCTTTTGGGAGGAAGCTCCAATTTGAAGCTTTTGAGAGGAAGCTGTTTCAGCTTTTTCGGAAAGCTGTATTTTTGACAAAAATGTCCATATTAAAATAACATAATTTTATAGTTTGTCCCTTTATAAACCTAAAAATCTGCTGGAGCCAAGAACCCTAGCCGTCAGACTCCCTTCCGTAAGAAAAGGTATTTTTCTTTTCAATTTTTGTATGCATTTCTTGAACCATATTTTAGAAGAAAAAATTTTTAATCCTTCTCCATACCTTCCAAAATCAATCTATTATTTTTTTTTATCATCAACCTCGCGGCCCACGCTGAGGTCCTCCTCGAGCGTGGACCACGAAGAAGAGCCCCTGGACCGTGAAAAATTATTTTATGAGAAATTATGGAAAATTATTATGGAAAATTATTTTATACTAATAATTATAATATTTTATACCTTTATTTTTGTATTATACTATAAATATAATATCATATTATATTATATCATAATACATTAATATGTTATGTTAAATAATTTAATATTATGTTATATTATGGAAAATTAATTTATAGTAATAATTATAATATTTTATACCTTTATTTTTGTATTATACTATAAATATAATATCATATTATATTATATCATAATACATTAATATGTTATGTTAAATAATTTAATATTATGTTATATTATGAAAAATTAATTTATACTAATAATTATAATATTTTATACTTTATTATTGTATTATACTATAAAATTATATTATATTACATTACATTATAATACATTAATATGTTATTTGAAATAATTTAATATTATGTTATATTATGAAAAATTAATTTATAATAATAATTATAATATTTTATACCTTTATTATTGTATTATACTATAAATATTATATTATATTACATTACATTATAATACATTAATATGTTATTTTAAATAATTTAATATTATGTTATATTATGAGAAATTAATTTATACTAATAATTATAATATTTTATACTTTTATTATTGTATTATACTATAAATATAATATATATTACATTATATCATAATACATTAATATATTATGTTAAATAATTTAATATTATGTTATATTTCCAAATATTAATTTACTCTAATAATTATATTACTATTATGCTATATTAACATAATATTATTTTATATTACAATAATATTATACTATATCGTATATTTATGTATTGATTTATGTTATGTTTTATTATATTCTGTTGTATAATACTATGCAATGACCTTTATGGTAATTTTGTCATACAAAAGTACTTTCTCAGTTTGTTTACCAAACACAAAACAAAGTACCACAGCACTTTACGAATGTAGTTACCAAACAGCAAACAGCTTTTTATAACAGCTCTACCTCAGACAGCTCTACTTCCAACGGCTCTACTTCCAACAGCTCTACTGCCAGCAGCTCTCCCAAACAGGGCCGAAGTCATAGCTACATCTAAATTGATTCAATTGATGATAGAGTAAAATGCAAAACTTTGATCCAAAACTCTGTCACAAATTTGAGTGAAAGGGTGGCATTCTTGGAAGAAAAGATAAATCATGGAAGAATGGGTCAAGCTGCAAATGAAGACTCTGTGCAAATATCAGAACTTGCCTTGGAAGCTAGAAAACTCAGAGGAAGAATTGAATCTAGAATTTAGCAATTGCAAGAAGAGATTCATGGGACTTCAATTGCTATTTCTTCTAGAGTGATGGCTTTTCTTTAGGCCATAAGGAGACTAATTGGGAACTTAAGAACTCCTCATCTATACCTAGAGCCTCCATCTCTACCAGACCCCTTGCTCAACCCAGTCAACCCTCCTCCCCATCCAGACCTTCTCGATTCTTTAGAACTACGACTCACCAAGCTGGTGCTTCCTCAAGCACACCAACTCATTTGGATATCTCTTCTTCTTCATATGAAGACTAGATATCATAATTATCTTTGATCAATGATTATCATGTGCTCTCTTATTCTATCTTTTATAACTTGTCCCTATCCTATCTTGTATTTGATCTCTTTTGCTTAATAAAATTTATAGTTTCAGTTCTAGTGAAATGTGTTTACTGTGTTTACTGATTACAATGAATGAAAATCTAAATGCTTATCTTTTTTCTAATACTTACAATATTGATCCATGTTGTTATGTAATATGCTGTAATAAATATATTAGTCTGAATACTTACATATTTCTCATGTTTATCTAGCTTATTCTATAAATTGGTGCCCTCCTTATTGATAATGACAAAAATGGAGAGAAAGAAAAAGAAGAAGAAAGAAAAATGAGAAAGATGGAAATGGTAAAAGCTTAAAAAGAAAAACAAGAGAAGCAAGCAATTTAAAGAAAAAGAGAGAAAAACAAAAATGAGAAAGAAAAATGAACAATGATAAAAGTTCTAAAGGTATGCAGAAAGCAAAATACAAAGTGAATGATGAGTTTAAAATTTTTGCAAATAATGATCTAAAATCTTTCTTTAAATAGTCCTGTTATTACATCAAAAAGGGGGAGTAATTACTCTTTTAAATAACATGGTGTAATTTCAATTAAGCATTAAGAGTGAATGGTATCAAGCGATATAAAATTCTAAAAAAAGAATGCAAATGTTTGTATTATGGGACCATTTCATTGTTTGATTGAGGCGTTGGCACCTGTCAGCAAGGGGTTGATGGTCCTATATTGAGCATGATAACTCCCCGAGCGGTAAACCACATCATTTATACAAAATATGGAAGGTATATGAAATAAAATAAAATGCCATTCATAAAATGAACAAAAAATAAAATATAGATGGAATTTAGCAAAAAATTATATCAATGCAATGAACCAAATGCAACAGTCAAAAAATGAGTAAAAATGGTTCGTTTCAAAACTTAGCATTGTCTACCGTCTTGTTTTCTCATAAACTCTACTAAATCTCCATAAGTCTCTACACACATGCACACAAACAAATTCAGAGTCTTTCTCTTCTCCATTCCTTGACATCACAACCCTTCACACAAATATATTCGAAGAAGGAGAAGTAAACCTTTAAGAGACGGAGGTGGAGGAAGCCGGTGAAGGAGGAGCCCAGCGGATCGAAAGGTAGAGAAGGAGAAGTAAACTGGCAGAGAGGCGGTGGAGTAGGGGGGAGTACGTTGACGCTAGAGAGGCAGCGGAGGGAAGTATGTCAGCGCTAGAGAGGCGGCAAAGGAGGAGGGGGCTTGGTGTGGGTAGCGGTGAGAAGAAAGAAGCGGGGTTGGGCTAGGGATTTGAGGATATTAATGGATCCCAATGACACTTATTAGTGTCGTGGTATTTTTGGCTTCGGACGATGCTTTCAAGCATCATAACATAATGACGCTTTGCAAAAAGTGTCAGAAAAACTCCATATCTTATAGATGACACTTTTAAGCGTCATCATATTCCGACGCTAATAAAAAGTGTCAGCAAATTTTGGTGTGGTTTGTTAATTAATGACACTTGTATGTACAAATTTGCATCGGGATTTCTACTTTTTCTTATAGTGCAACAACTTATATTTCCATCTTATCAATCTTGTGGAGCATAGGTGATGACCCAAAGATTGATTTAAAGATTGAT
The DNA here is from genome assembly GCF_009389715.1 of Phoenix dactylifera. Taxonomy (NCBI): domain Eukaryota; kingdom Viridiplantae; phylum Streptophyta; class Magnoliopsida; order Arecales; family Arecaceae; genus Phoenix; species Phoenix dactylifera. The sequence continues at coordinate 35,587 of NW_024067830.1, read as the reverse complement.
TTTGATGATCACAAAACCTTGAAGTATAAATACTAATGTTTGTGTTGCAAGAAGAAAGATAGGAAAAATACAAGAAGGCCTCAAAAGCTCTCAAGAAGAGTTGGAAGAAAGCCACACTTCATTGGCCCAAGTTTCAAGTTTAGAGTATTCAAGTTGGAGGAGCAAACTCTAAAGAAAAATTCAAAAGAATAGTTCTCGAGTCGACTCCTCGAAAATTCGAGTCGACTCCGATACATTCACGAGTCGACTCCAGTGAGTAACAGACAGAAAGACAGAGAAGCTATTTTGGACTCTGAGAGCCGAGTCGACTCCCGAAGAACTCGAGTCGACTCCGATGGTTGGCAGGTCGACTCCTAAGGAAGCGAGAGTCGACTCCCAGAGAAAAGCAAGGCAAAAAGTCAGAGAGCCAATTTCGGACACTGAGAGCCGAGTCGACTCCCGCAAAGTCCGAGTCAACTCCAAGGCAGCGCAACCCGAAAGACAGAAGACTATATTTTCATCTCTGAGAGCCGAGTCGACTCCGAGACAGTTCGAGTCGACTCCGAGACGGCACAAGTCAACAGACAGAAGATCGGGATTTCGGGCTCTGAGTGCCGAGTCGACTCCCAGAATATCCGAGTCGACTCGAGTGAGCAAACTTGAAAGATACATCTCTGGATTACTTGGAACGAGTCGTCTCCAAAAGTGCCAGGTCAGCTCCAGACATTGGGGAGTCGACTCCAGGTTCAGTCGAGTCGACTCCAAGTCAAGACAGCACTTTAATTCAAATCCAGAACAGTTGCCGAGCCGTCTCCAGAAAAGCATGAGTCGACTCCTGCAACAGGCGAGTCGACTCCAGATCGCGCGAGTCGACTCCGATCCCAACGGAAATATTGTCAGGAGGTACAGACTGTGTCCAACGACTCTATTTTTGTCTCTAACGGCTAGATTTTTGTTTCCACGCCATCTAAAGCTATAAAATCAAGAGGAGAGCTAGGGGAGAAGGTATGGAAGTGGGAGAGAACATTTAGGGAAGAGATTTCAAAGAGATTACAAGGAAAATCTTCCATAAGCACAAAAGGGCCATTCAAAGCAAAATAGAGAGAAGAAGAGCATCCGAGTGAATCCCAAAGCTTTCTCTCCAACTGTGTGCTGCCTCAGTGATCCTCTACCTCGTGCGAAATCAGAAGAGGGTCAAGTAAAGAAGAAGCCGAGTTTCCTCATCTACACAACTTGTTTGAGGGCTTCTCTTTACCTATTTGTTTATATTGTTATACTTGCTTGTTTAAGAAGCTTTGATTTGTTTTAAATTCGTGTTCTAATATCTTGTAACTTGATTCAATCAAGGGATTGAATCAAGGGGTTAAGGTTTGTTGGTGAGCCAAAGGAAAAACCAACATTGTAAGGTTGTGGTTGGTGAGCCTTTGGGAAAACCAACTGGGTTGATTGTGAGCCCGGAAAACAATCGTTGTAAGGTTGTGGTTGGTGAGCCTTTGGGAAAACCAACTGGGTTGGATTGTGAGCCCGTGAAAACAATCGGTTGGTTCTAGTCGGTGAGCCTGTGAAAACCGACCGAGTTCGTTGTGATCTCGCAAAACAACAAGTTGGGTTGTGAGCTTGTAAAACAACCGACTGTAATCTGAGGGATTATAGTAAAATTTCCAAGAGGTCTTGGGGAGTGGATGTAGGTGCTGGGGTGCACCGAACCACTATACATCTTTGTGTTTGTGATGCCTTATTTCTTGCATTCATGCCTTACATACATACTTGACTGTGTAATATCTCTAGCTTTATTTCCTAATTGAGTATAAGAGATTGTTTAAAACTTTCTTAGCTTTCACTCTATTCTTACAATTTACATAGATTAAATTGATCATACAACTATAAGTTAATTTAGGATCAATTGCGTTCTAAAGCCATAGTATAATTGCTCTAGCTTAGTTTGTCACTGCATTACTTATAATTACCTAGAGCTTAAGTAAGTAACATCTTATCATTCTGCTACATTCAATTTAAAGTAAAAAATTAGGAAACACAATTTTTAGAAAACCCAATTCACCCCCTCTCTTGGGTTGTCATCTTGGGCAACAAGTGGTATCAGAGCAGGTGCTCAAGATTAATTGTTGATCTCACGATCAAGAGCCAAAGATCATGACAACTCAAATAGATAGTTTTCTAGGAGAGGGACAGTTAATTGATAGACCTCCACTGTTTAATGGCATAAACTACACATATTGGAAAGCACGCATGCGCATTTTTATTCAATCACAAAACTATTATTTATGAAAAATCATAATAAATGACCTTCACACACTCTCTCAAACTATTAATGAAAAGGACTTAGCACAATTGAATACTAATGATATGAACATATTATATTGTGCTATTCATGAAACGAAGTTTAATGAAATTTCTGCATGCTTATCTGCTAAGGAGATCTGGGATACTTTAGAAAATATTTATGATAAATCTCAGATTAGCTCACATGTGCTTCGATTACAGACTAACAATGAGACTGCAGAAAAAGGTGTTGAATCTTCCACCTCAGCCGAGTCGACTCCAAGTATTTCAGAGTCGACCCTTAAGTTAACCGAGTCGACTCTGACAAGGCCCGAGTCGACTCCGAGGCAGAACAATTCAAAAGACAGAGAATCATCTTTTAGGCCTCTGAGAACGAGACGTCTCCCGAAGATCTCAAGTCGACTCTCAAGTCAGTCGAGTCGACTCGAGGAAGAAAGAACAACAAAAAAATTCAAAAGCTTCCTAAAGACAAAGAAGAAGAGGAAGCAAGAAGAAAGAAAGAAAGAGATAAAAAGGAAGAAAGTTTTGACCAAGGAAGAGTCAAGCAAGGAAATGAAAGCTAGGAGCAACAATGATGATATTAGCTCCAAAGAACTACAAGAGGTAACTAACTTTTGCTTTATGGCACAAGAAGATAAGGTAAAATCTGAATCTACTTTTACATCAAATAATTTTCAAGAAGAATTTTTTTTTGATGAACTTTTAAATACTTTTCATGATTTGTATGGTGAATGTAGAAAATTAGCTATGAAAAATAAAAATCTTAAAAAGCTAAATTTGCAAATTTCAAAAGAAAGAAATTCTATTGCTGAAATACAAGACAAACTAAATTCTGAAAATAAAAGCTTAAGGTTAAATTCAGAAGAATTGATTCAAAAAAATCATAGCTTAATCAAAACAAACCAAAACTTGAATGAAGAAGTTGACCAACTGAAATCTCTTATTAACAAGTTCACTGTAAGTTCAGAAAGATTAAAAATGATGTTTGAAAGCCAACATGCTGATTTTGATAAATCAAAATTTGGCTTAACTCCTTCACTTAGCAATGAATCCCAAAAGAAAAAGGTTTTAAATTTGTCAAGCAAATCATCAAAAAGGATAACGTATTTCAAACATCAAAAGAATAGACATAACAACCTTACCTATAGTTCAAGTACAATTAAATCAAATGGAAAAGTTATTACTATTAAACAGATTTGGGTTTCAAAAGGAACCATATGTCCTAACTCTCAAGGACCCAAGCAAGCTTGGGTACCCAAAATGAAATTATGAGGATGTAGACATAGGTGTGCCAAGATACCCATGGAACAAATAGAACTTTCATACAAATGGGTGCTCTAGACACATGTCAAAAATGAAACTTAAAATATACTTATGAAAAGTAATTTTAAATAAAAAAATAATAATAATAAAATCAGTAATCCTTGCATCTCATCATTATTTTTGCTTTAGTATTTGATTAAAATTTGAATTGCAAGTATTGATCAATTTTGTGATATCAAAAATACTTTTAGAAATATAATCAAATCACTTCATTTTATAGTATGCTTTACTCACTGTTGGATAAGTTGCTAAATGATTAATCAATTTATTAAGAATAACTCTATGAATTCTCTATATGCTTGATTGAGAGTTTTTATCCATGGCATTATTGTTTATTGATCATAGATATGATAATGTGTACTTGGTATGCTTTTGAATATATGCACTATGAATACCAAGATTAAAGAAACCATCTTTGGCATATAAAATCAACTCATGTTAGTATGTACTTAATCTCAAAAGACCTTGCCATTGCCTTACTTAGATTATCTTCTGAAAGGTCAAAGTTTGCTATGCATGTTAACTAAGGAAACAAACAAGAATCAATTTCTAAATCTAAAGATGTTGTTTCCATCACTAAGTTTTCAAAAGCTTACATTGGATTTGTTCTTGGTAAATAAAATTGAAATATTTTCTGTATTTGCTAAATCTTGTAAAAGTGTTTCAAATAATAAAGGTTTCCAAACTGTGAAGGTATCATGGCACAGTGTTGAAAACCAAAATCCTGATAAAGTTTATACAGAAATTAATTATTTCAGCACCAAGGACACCTTAAGTAAAATAGGGTTAATAGAATTCTTGAAGAAATGAAAAAGACAATTGTGTATGATAGTCATCTACTTAAATAATTTTTAAAAGCTATCATCACTGCTTGTCATACATATGATTTCTATTAGATCTATTTTTTGATGAAAACTCCTTTTGATCTTCTGAAAAATGGAAAATGAACCATTGCATATATTTCATATTTTTCAGTCATACACGTTATGCTTGATATGTTCTTTTGAAAATAATGCCAAATCTGATAAAGATACTTCTATCTTTGGATATCATTCATCAAGCAATGCATATAGAATATTCAATGAAAAGATCCTAGTTGTAGAAATATCAATTCATTTTATTCTTTATGAGACTAATGATCTTTCATCAAGTCACTAAAATCAGATTATATGTGTATATGTTAATCTTTTTGCTTGCATATAACAATCTAAAACTAAAACACCTTAAGAAGAATGAGCAAGATTATAATTGGTCAAGTTAAACTAAATCATTTTTTAAAAAGAGAGAGAATTTGAAATCTTGCCGATAAAATCGGAAAACTTGTTAATAATTAGAACCAAATTGAGTTTTCATAAATGCACTTAATGAAGAAAAATTGGTGACTACTAAAAGATTCAATCAAGAAAAGATGAATTAGATCTTGATGAAATCCTTGCATGATTAGAAGTAAAGATCACCATTATCATTTGCTTGCTTCATGAGCTTTATACTCTGTCAAATGAATGTATAGAATGCACTCCTATGTGGTTATTTCATTAAAAAGGAGATCTATGTTAAATAACCACCATATTTGAAAATACTCATTACAAATATGTTAAAGCAATATATAATTTGGAACAAGCATCAAAAGCATGATATAAAAGCTTAAGTAACCTTTTTGATAGAAAGTAATAGTGATAAATCTATACATCAAAAAGAAGAATTTGTGATATCTTATTTGCTCAAAGTATGCATTGATGACATCATTTTTGGTTCTACTAATGAAGAGTTATATGAAGATTTTACTTAGCTCATGTAAGGTGAGTTTGAAATATGTATGATGAATGAATTAACATCTTCTCTCAAACTACAAATTAAGACAAATAAGAAAAGGGATCTTCATTGACCAAAGTTAGTCCACAAGAAAACTCTTATAGAAGATTGGCATGAAGAAGGTATGTCTATGACCCCATCTTGTAGAATTTGAAAAGGATGAGCAAAGTAGATCTATTGTTTTAAAGCTGTATTGAAGCATGATAGAATAATTATTTTATCATGCAGCTAGTTGACCAGATTGTATGCTCATTATGTGACCTTGTGCAAGACTTCAATCTAACTTTAATGAATCATATTTTATTGATAACAAATAAATTATAATCAGAATTTTGATAGAAACAACTGTTTAAGATAAAGTTGATTAAAACTTAGCTAACATGTCTTATTAATAATTATCTTAAGCAAATAGAATCTAAGCTCAATTGATTCTGAAAATAAAAATTGATTTGACCTTGATAAAATCTTCCTATTGCTTCACATGCTTGTCTTTGAACCTTCTTGGTTAATGAAATTATCTCTTAAGTTCAAGTGACATGTGTTTGCTTATATTTGGCAATCTCTTGAGTAAAATGACTCAACATTCAATTGTTGTCATATCTTACGATTGAGTCACCTAGTTAAGAAATATGCTATATGAATGTTTTGTATCTTGAAGAAACTAATGACTTTCTTTCAAGAAAGAAAAGAATTTTGTTAATAATGCAGGATCCTTGAGCAAGAAAATGAGAGATTTCAACTTGAAGGATATCTCCATATAAGATACAATAAACATTCACCTGCAAACAAGAGAGAGGACCTTCTTCAGCCAAAAGTTCATACATAAGAAATCTAGTAGGTATCTGACTTGAAGAATGCAGAATGAATCGGTAATTTTAGAGACCTCTCTCATAAATTAGCTAAGCAAAGTCAATAACTTAAATCTTATTGTGGCATGATTAAAATCTTTAAATATTAATTTCTAGATATCATGTCTATATATGCATTAATTGACTTATGCTTTTAGAAATTGTTTCATGGTTTGCTCAAACTAAAATATTTCTTTGCCTATATCATAACCATGAAATACACAAGTATATGCATAAAATTTTGATTTAAAATAACTTGTGAGAAGTTATGAATCCTTGAGCACAATGAAAATGTTGTTTGCATGATATACATCTATATGATACATAAGATTATTTCTTTATTCTGCTCTTTCATGTAAATTACTTGAGAATAACAAAAAGAGAGAGAGATAAAGAAAAGAAAATGGATATTATTCAAGAGATGAAAAATCTAAGCAAAGGCAAGTACTCCAATCTTAAGGAAAAGCAAAACAAGCATAATATATTCGGCACATTTGGAAGGGATAAAATCCATAATTAATTACACTTAAACAGGGAGAGTTTGAAGTGAACATTTTAACCTTTCTATATTGCTCATCATAGGGATGGTGCCAATGGGGAGGCTAGTGGTAGTACCCGGCACTATTTGACCCAACTATTCGGTGTAGGGCATATTAGGGACGGCACAAGAGGGAGGCTAGTGGTAGTACCTCGTGCCCCTTCCAACTCCACCGGATAGGGAGCAAATAGAGTATAGAGCATAAGAAAGTAAAAATGAAAAACAAAGTAAGTGAAAGTATATAAAAAGAATCAAGTCAAATTTTTAATCACTTGAAAACACACTTTAAGGATGAAATCAATGCAAGAGTATGTTTAAATAGGAGGAGTTTATTTGAAAAGAATTGATTTTGATCATTGACATGCTTGTTATTTTAATGCATGACTTAACACATAATATATTTTGCATGTGGCATGATGTCTTAAATTATGGGTTCTCAATATTTTGTAATGCTCCATGCTTGGACAATTTGATTGAATGTTTGGAATACTGCATAAAATTATTTTTGGGTATTATTGAAAAGAAATTTCAGATTTGTCGTTCACAATCATCTTTAAAAACTGAAAGTTGAATAAATTTGTAAAAAGGAGAAGAGAAAGATATCTCTATTTAGGCAAAATGAATTGATCTTGATCTATCTTTCTACTTGCCTAACTTTGATACATAATATCCTAATACTTGTTAAAATATCCTCCATTTTGTATCAAAACTCAATAATAAATACAAATATTCTGAATATGCTCTTATATGTTTGAAATATGTGTTTTCAATCGTAATGATTTAAGATGAGCTACAATGTGGAAGATACATATCTCAAATTATGACTTTGAAAGCCTCTATTGAAAATCTTTATGAAATTCAGAATATGATTTTGTATAAACGCTTAAACTCAATATGATTTCTAAATAAAATCTTAATTTAAGAAAAACAGAATTAATTTTGATGCCTTGGTTGATTGCTCCGATACGCATCCGAAACATATCATTTCTTATCTTCAAAGTGTACTAATATTGGTCCAAATGATGTGTCTTTCGATGATCTTGATTGCAAACAAAAATTTCTAAATATATGATTTTATTTTGATATTAAAAAGATTTATTGTGTTTCATGTATACATTGCTGAAAAACTATGGTTAAGAAATTGAGTTCTATAAATATATATACCCCAATGATCATCTATATATTTTTCTCTCCTACATTATTAAAGACTTCTATCAAAATATATATATATATATTATTAAAAGAGTGAATGATCTTAAGTCTAGAAACATTTCAGCTCACTCAAATGATTCTTAAAAGAAAGAAAATGTAAATGCTTTTGAAAGAAATTAAGCTTCAAATGAATCATCTTCTGATTAATATTTCTATACATTTTCTCAAAGATTAAGAGAAAGCATAACTTGTTCTTGAAGGATTAAAAAGAGTGATTGCTATAAATCTTGAGTAGATCTAGATCACTCTACATTCCTGATATCATAGAATTTCTGTTTTTATTTACGCTTATCATTAAAATCTGAAATTCAACAAAAAGAAAAGAATGATTAAAGAAGAATGCATCTTTTGAGGGGGAGCTTAGACTTATCAAGATTTTACATCTTATTCAAAAGCCACCATCACTTGATGCATTTCTTGAATGTTTTATGGATTGATTTTGATAAACTTCTTTATGTTGCCATTGCTTGCCTTAAGTTGAGTTCTATAAAGGTTGTCTTATCTCAAACCTTGAGTCTTATGAAAATATGCAGAAACTTATAGAAAATATATTTTTTTTGAGATTGACAATTTTATTGAACATTATCTTCAAATTCTAAACTCCTAAATGGAATGTTCAGTTAAGGGGGAGAGAGAAAATTTTTAGGAGGAGAGATCATATGGAGCTCAATCGCATAAATCCATAACTAAAGGAGAGAGAAAGAATATTAAATGAGAAGTGATCCTAATACTCTCCATTGTGTATCATCTGAAATTTAAATCTGAAAATTTGTATGATACACCTTGAGGCTTGTTATTTGGTTAGCGCATCAATCATGAACCAAATTGCAATTCAAACAGTTGATCTTAAGGGCCTCTAACTTAATAAAAAAAAGGGGAGAATAATGTGTTGAATGTTCTTGAGTATCTCTTAGAAAACCTATTTTTGGAATTTACTAATGAGTTCTTATTGGCTTGTTCTTTAGAACTTCAATTTATATGTACCAAATTGTGCTTATTTTCTAAAGGAATAAAAGAAAGTCTTTAAAAGAGCTCTAAGATATATCATAAATTGAATGAATTCATGTTTTGGTATTTATGCCACAATATGTTTACACCATAAAAGAACTTTGCAATCATACTTAATATATTGCTCTTATACTCTGAAAATTAGCTAAATTGCTCTCAAGTTGCTAAAATACTTAATATATTGGGCAAAAGATCTTAAATGAACAAGCTTTCATACTTATTATTGAAGAGAGGTTAGATTTCCATTCGTGCTTTTCTTGAATATCATTTGTGGTACTTCTTGAATTAACTTAAGAAAGATTCCATCTACACTTGAGTTGAAAACTATCCTTGGAATCACATTAGATGTGCTCTCATCATAATTTGCTCTGAAATTATCCAAAATGGCTCTGATCTATGCTCATTTATCTTATTCTGACATTATTGCCTTGAGTTATATGATTCATACTTGCAATAATTTAACATGCATTAACTGAAAATCAGAGTACTATAAGGAAAAGAAATATTTGAGTACCATTAACTTTGTGCTTAATGTTTCATTATCTTACAACCTTTTTGATGTTGTCAAAAAGGGGGAGAAATATCTGAGTATATGCTCATAATGCTTGAAGTATATTTTAAAGATATATAGCTATGCATTACTTCTAGAACACAATATATTTTATACTGCATATACTCCAAGTTTTGTCATCATCAAAAAGGGGGAGACTGATGACCCAAAGATTGATTTAAAGATTGATTTTGATGATCACAAAACCTTGAAGTATAAATACTAATGTTTGTGTTGCAAGAAGAAAGATAGAAAAAATACAAGAAGGCCTCAAAAGCTCTCAAGAAGAGTTGGAAGAAAGCCACACTTCATTGGCCCAAGTTTCAAGTTTAGAGTATTCAAGTTCGAGGAGCAAACTCTAAAGAAAAATTCAAAAGAATAGTTCTCGAGTCGACTCCTCGAAAATTCGAGTCGACTCCGATACATTCACGAGTCGACTCCAGTGAGTAACAGACAGAAAGACAGAGAAGCTATTTTGGACTCTGAGAGCCGAGTCGACTCCCGAAGAACTCGAGTCGACTCCGATGGTTGGCAGGTCGACTCCTAAGGAAGCGAGAGTCAACTCCCAGAGAAAAGCAAGGCAAAAAGTCAGAGAGCCAATTTCGGACACTGAGAGCCGAGTCGACTCCCGCAAAGTCCGAGTCGACTCTAAGGCAGCGCAACCCGAAAGACAGAAGACTATATTTTCATCTCTGAGAGCCGAGTCGACTCCGAGACAGTTCGAGTCGACTCCGAGACGGCATAAGTCAACAGACAGAAGATCGGAATTTCGGGCTCTGAGTGCCGAGTCGACTCCCAGAATATCCGAGTCGACTCGAGTGAGCAAACTTGAAAGATACATCTCTGGATTACTTGGAACGAGTCGTCTCCAAAAGTGCCAGGTCAGCTCCAGACATTGGGGAGTCGACTCCAGATTCAGTCGAGTCGACTCCAAGTCAAGACAGCACTTTAATTCAAATTCAGAACAGTTACCGAGCCGTCTCCAGAAAAGCATGAGTCGACTCCTGCAACAGGCGAGTCGACTCCAGATCGCGCGAGTCGACTCCGATCCCAACGAAAATATTGTCAGGAGGTACAGACTGTGTCCAACGGCTCTATTTTTGTCTCTAACGGCTAGATTTTTGTTTCCACGCCATCTAAAGCTATAAAATCAAGAGGAGAGCTAGGGGAGAAGGTATGGAAGTGGGAGAGAATATTTAGGGAAGAGATTTCAAAGAGATTACAAGAGAAATCTCCCATAAGCACAAAAGGGCCATTCAAAGCAAAATAGAGAGAAGAAGAGCATCCGAGTGAATCCCAAAGCTTCCTCTCCAACTGTGTGTTGCCTCAGTGATCCTCTACCTCGTGCGAAATCAGAAGAGGGTCAAGTAAAGAAGAACCCGAGTTTCCTCATCTACACAACTTGTTTGAGGGCTTCTCTTTACCTATTTGTTTATATTGTTATATTTGCTTGTTTAAGAAGCTTTGATTTGTTTTAAATTCGTGTTCTAATATCTTGTAACTTGATTCAATCAAGGGATTGAATCAAGGGGTTAAGGTTTGTTGGTGAGCCAAAGGGAAAACCAACATTGTAAGGTTGTGGTTGGTGAGCCTTTGGGAAAACCAACTGGGTTGATTGTGAACCCGAAAAACAATCGTTGTTGATCGGTTCTTTCAATTTCAAAAATAAACCACGCAATAGCACGTATCCTGTAGGATAGTGATTACGGGTGTCGGTCCACAGGGATTGAAGAATAAATTAATTTTCTTTTAAAAGTAAATTAAGAAGGAGAATTTGCTAACTTGATTTAACTAAATTAATTCAAAGGGCATAAGCTAGAGTAAAAAGACTTTTGAGTTATCGATTAATAAGAGCTAAAAGTAAGATGAATGCAATAGTAGGAGTATTTTATGGGAAGAGATGTTTAGGGTTAGAATCCACCGATGGATTCGTAAATATGGTGCTTTCAATGATTTAGATGTGTGTATGATCTGATTGCTCTTAACTACAAGTTAGGACAATCATACAAAAAGTTGAAATCTAACCCACAGTATGAGTCATCTAGGCCTGGTACAAACCATCTTCTCTAAGGATAGGCATGGTCTGTCCTACTTAGCATGATTCATCTGATGATTAATTTCTCAAAGATAAATCTGGTAGTTGCTTAACAGTCTCCTCCAAACCACAGGTATTGGATTCAATTTCGATAAACTATATTAATTCATGCAGAAGCTTTCTACAAGATAAACATCTTACACAAATTAAACAAGACATTTCAAGATCAGAATTTCATTAAATATGCAACTGTCTTACAATGCTAAAAATCAAAGAAATGCAACATAAATACTCATCCACGGCTTCATCAAACCCCTAAACCGAGGCTTAGCTGCTCATGGTACTCGTCATCTCCATTGGTTGGCTGAAGAAATCCTTTGCCATCTTCAAATGAAAGGCTATTCCCAAAATATCCAAAATACTCTCTCTCTCCCCCTCCTTTCTCTTTTTTTTTATTTCTTTTTTCTCTTCTTCTCTCCCGGCTGGATTCTTCTTTTCACCGAAATAGGGGGTCTCCCCTGTTTTCTTCTCCACTGACCTCCCCTCTCAAAGCCGATGGCCACCCTCTTTATACCCATTCTCCCCCTTGATGGATCCACTGAGAGAGGAGGAGGGCGTGATGCTGGGAATGATCTCGCGGAGGCTTGATTGTTGCATGCGGGATCGCTGGAGAAGGGCGTGAATCTGTGGGAATGGCTGAATCTCGCGTTCCTTGATGGCTAGAAATGGAAGGAGGAGGCTCCGGATGAAGGGCGCCGCGGGATCGCTGGGAGGCTAATGCGGAATGTTTGAATCTCGGAGAAGACGGGGACGGAGCTAGAGATGAATGCCGCGCTGGGTTACCGGCTGCTGGGAATGATCTCGGGCGAAGATGGGGATGGAGCTCGAAACGGTGCCGATCCGGAAGGAGCTGGGTTACCGGCTCGTTGAATGCAGTCGGCTGGGATCGCGGTGAAGGCTGATCACAGGGATCGGAGCTGGGAATCGATGGGATCTCTTCTTGGAACGAATCCGGGTGAAGCTCGGCTGATTTCTGACTGCTGGGAGGTGGAACGGGCGGCGGATGGCACGCGGTGATTGCGGCTGGCACGGAGCTGACGCGGTGATGCTGGATCTCGGCTGAGACGCGGAGGAAGCCGTGGAATCGACGGGAGGAAGGTGGACGGCCGAGATGCCATGCGGGGGAGGGGGGAAGAAGATAAACAGTGAACTTAGTTTTATATAATAATTTTTTTTGTAACACTATTCATATGAACAGTGTTTTCACGGGACACTGTTCATATGAACAGTAAATCCACTGATTTTTATTAATTTTATTATATTCATTATTATTTTTTTTCTTGTTTTAAATTTATAAATTTTATATGAAGGCAGATAATGAATTGGTTGGAAATTGACTTTAGGTTTGAGGTGGGTCATGATCGTTGATTTGCTTGAACTTACTCTCGAGCCCAATGTCGTTTAATTTTTGTTAAACTGCTTTAGACCGGACTCAACAAGGCTAAAAGCAGGACCGTGACTTAATAAAAGGGTTAATCAAATATTTTTTCCATACAATTATAACTTTTAATCTAATCAAGACCAAAGCCCATTTAATTATAACCTTAGCCGGGTCAACACAATCTCCTTATATGTTTTTCTGTAGTTTTCATGAAAGATTGCAATCAAGAGAGAGACAAGTTCAGAATCTGGTTTAAGAAAAGAATTATTTACCTCTTACCATAATTTAAATTTATTTGAATGTTTATTCAATTTCATGGTAAAATATGTATTTATCAGTTTAAAAACATTGATAAGTGCTATGGAAAGATAACTAAATTATAAATTATTAAGCACTTATCACACCCCCAAACCTATATTTTGCTAGTCCTCGAGCAAAATAAAACTAGAAAAGAAGAATTTTAACTCACTTTCGCAGGCATCGCGGTTACATTTACCATATGTAACAAGGCTTTAAACCCCTAGGTTACCCTAGTGGACGAGTTATAGTCTCGTGAGGATTTTCAGTGAAGATACCCGCAAACTTCAATAAATCATTTATCATTATTGTTATTATTAATCTCTTTTTTTTTAAAAGATACATAAATGATAAGAATTTCAAAGCACACATAGTTTTATTTACTAAGTCAGCCCAAATCCTAGGTCAAGTTGCAATTCAAGTTGAAGTCATTAAGTTTCCGTTAGGGAGTTGTAAGACTTATTTATACTGGAGTGCTTGGTGAAATCTGGGCCGTACACAAGCTAAGGGTTCGGATCAACAAAATATTGCAAAGACTAGTAGTTTCCAAGGATTGGTCGAAAGGACCTGTTCACTGATTCAAAATCATTTTATCTGTAGGATTTCGAGAGTTGTGGATATTTACTTTAGTACCTCACGGGCTTTATCTGTAATATTCCAGTTTACTCGAATTTTTACAACGACGGCTTTCACACTATTGTCTTTTTCAAGGTCAATACAGAGTTTTTTTTTTCCTTTTTATATATATATTGTGCACTTTTACTCTTGTGGTGATTTTTCCGTGTAACGAGCAATCAGTCGACAACTCTCACACCAGTTGGCATAAGGTGTCGGGCATCAAGACTCCCCTACGGACTTATGCTCGGAGTTCTCATCACAAGCCCACTTGACCTTTGACAATAGGTAGCCCTTTTCGATGTTCCTGACTAAATCCATTATTATTAATGATTTTTTTTTTTTTGGATTAGATAAGTATGACTCATCAGGGTCCAAGGTTGCTACTATACTATTAATATAATGTCGAGCCTAGACCTTAGAAGTGTCGGCCAGTGTGTAGTGAAATTCCGAAGTATTAATTAGCTTACAACTCCCTAAGAGAGACTTAATGAAAAGAACTTAAATTTGTATTACTTCCGACTAGTCATTGGGCTTTTTAGATTTTATATACCCTGTGTGTTTATGTGGAGTGATTGATTAAAACCCTATTTGATTTTGATGAGCTCAAAGCATTTGAGTATATTTCTTGTTTACTAATGAATTCAATTAAGTGTTTCAGTGAAAATCTTGTCTAAGTGTCTCAAAACTTGGTTCATAGTTTTTGGATAAGTTAAGAAGTCAGCTTGAACCAAGGTCTGAGACTCGAGTCGACTCCAAAGTATCACGAGTCGACTTCAAGCGTATCAAGTTCACTGGCACGAGCTCGAGTCGACTCCGGATCAGTACGAGTCGACTCCGACTGAGAACAGACAGACGAACAGAAAGCTTCAACTCAGAACCTGTCAACGAGTCGACTCCCGAAGTGTGCGAGTCGACTCCGATGTTCACCGAGTCGACTCCAGGGTAGTAAGAGTCGACTCCAAGAGGAATACAAAGAAAAAGTCAGAGAGCAGTTTTCGGGTCTGAGATTCGAGTCGACTCTAGTGGAACGCGAGTCGACTCCGATGGTTGGCAGGTCGACTCCAAAGACAGCAAGAGTCGACTCTCAGCAGTACACAAAGAAAAAGTCAGAGGGCAGATTCTGGACTCTGAGATTCGAGTCGACTCCCGCATTACGCGAGTCGACTCCGAGACTCCGCGACCACAAAGAAGACAGAAGACCAAGTTACTGCCTCTGAGATTCGAGTCGACTCCCAGACAGCTAGAGTCGACTCCAAGGCAGCTTCACATCAAAAGGGCAGAAGACCAAGTTTCGGAAACTGAGAGCCGAGTCGACTCCGAGGAAGCTCGAGTCGACTCCAAGACTGGACGAGCCAAAAGACAGAAGATAGGGAGTTCGGGCTCTGAGCGCCGAGTCGACTCCCAGGACAGTCGAGTCGACTCGAGTGGACCAAATTCAAAAATACGTCCACGGACTTCATGGGATGAGCCGACTCCGAGAAAGCCAAGTCAGCTCCAAAAGTTGGCGAGTCGACTCTGGGTCAAGACGAGTCGACTCCCAGTCGCGAAGGCAACTTTAATTCAAATCTGGAACAGTTGCAGAGTCGACTCCGGAAAAGTATGAGTCGACTCCCGCTACAGACGAGTCGACTCCTGATCGCGCGAGTCGACTCCAACCCACCAACGGACACATTGTCAGACTGTACAGAGTGTGCAGAACGGGCAGAAAAAGCTCTCTAACGGCTAGTTTCCGTGGGGGTTGGTTTAAATAGCCACAGAGGACTGTAGCAAGGCAGAGAACAACCATTCCACTCCAAGTAATCAAGCTTTCAATCTCTGCAACTTGTTCTTCAACGAAAAAGAGGAAAGAGCAGCATTAACTGCATCCACCTACTTCTTCCCAACATTGAAAGAGCCTCCTCCTGCATTCAAGTCGACTACACATTCAAGAGGAGACCCGAAGTTCAAGAAGCCCTTCCTCTTCTCCAACTTAAAAGCGTTTGAGGGCTCTTAACTTCGTTATTGTTCATATTGCCATTTATCTGCTTTTGAGAAGCTGTATTTTTTCTGTTTGTTCTTTTCATCTACACATTGTCTTTGCTTGGTTCAATCGGGAGATTGAATCAAGGGTATAGAGGTTGGTTGGTGAGCCGAGTATAAAACCAACGTGTAAGGGTTCGATTGTGATCCCGGGAAAACAATCGAAGTTGGTTCTAGTCGGTGAGCTTGGGAAAACCGACCGAGTTCGTTGTGAGCTCGTAAAACAACAAGTTTGGTTGTGAGCTTGGAAAACAACCGGCTGTAATCCAAGGGGTTATAGTGAATTCCCAAGTGAGACTTGGAGAGTGGACGTAGGAGCAAGGGTTAGCTCCGAACCACTATAAAACTTGGTGTTTGTGATTGATTGTCTCTCTTTCTCTTACTCTCATATCACTCACAGCACATAGCAATTAATCGAACAACTTGCAATAGCTTTAATTAGTCATCCACATCGTTTTAAATTGTAAGATTATTTTAAAACCCAATTCACCCCCCCCCCCTCTTGGGTTGTCTATCTGGGCAACAAGTGGTATTAGAGCCTAAACTCTTCCACCCAAGAGTAAAAGATCGAAATGACAACCCCATTTGGATCTTCCCACATTGAGGGTCAGTCCACCCAAAGACCCCCATTCTTTAATGGATCCGACTACTCATATTGGAAGGCTAGGATGAGAATATTCATCCAAGCCCAAGACTATGAGATGTGGACCATTGTAGTAAATGGGCCATACATCCCATCCATATATGTAGAGGGTGTCACGGTACCCAAACTAGAAAAGGATTGGGATGAACATGACATGAGAAAGGCACAACTAAACTCTAAAGCTATGAATGTGCTTTATTGTGCCTTAGATAGAAATGAATTCAATAGGGTCTCTACTTGCAATTCTGCAAAAGAGATTTGGGACAGACTTGAAGTGACCCATGAGGGCACGAATCAAGTCAAAGAATCCAAAATAAATATTTTGGTTCATAAATATGAACTATTTAAAATGGATTCTAATGAAACAATTACATGCATGTTTACTAGGTTTACTGACATTGTCAATGGCCTAAAAAGCCTTGGCAAGAACTATACTAACAGTGAGCTTGTCAGGAAAATCCTTCGGTGTCTACCAAGGTCATGGGAAGCGAAAGTGACCGCAATCCAAGAAGCCAAGGACCTGAACAAATTACCACTTGAGGAGCTTCTTGGATCCCTAATGACGCACGAGCTAACCATGAAACAACACAACGAGGAAGAGTCCTCCCATAAGAAAAAGGTAATAGCTCTAAAATCTACTTCATCTAACAAGGACTTATCTTGCAGTAGCAGCAGTGAAGAAGAAGAACATGAGGAAGATGATGGTGAGGCACTTCTTGTGCGCAAATTCAGAAAATTCATCAACCACAAGAAGTCCTATCATCAAAGGAGAGGCCCCTCTAATTCCTACCGCAAGGACAAAGGTAAGGAAAGGGAAAATGAGGGGATTGGGTGTTACGAGTGCAAGAAGCCGGGTCACATAAGAGCTGAGTGCCCTTTACTGAAAAAGGGGAGCAAGTACAAGAAGAAGAAGGCTCTTGTCACAACACTATCCGACTCCGACTCATCATCCTCTTCATCGGATGATGAACAAGAAGAAAAGGCCAATTTCTGCTTCATGGCCAATGAAAATGAGGTAACTTCCGAATCGCATCTTGATTTTTCTTTTGATGAACTTTATGATGCATTTAATGAATTAATGATAGAATATAAGGCCATAAATCTTAAGAATAAAGAACTAAAAACCGCTAATCAATCATACCTACATAAATACGATAAATTAGTTAAGGATAAGGATTTAATCACCAAAAAAAATATAGAACTTAAGACAAGCAACCAACTTTTAACTCAAAAGACTAATACCTTAACTAAAGATAATGAAAAACTAACTAAGGAATTTTCAGAACTTAAAAAACATAAACTAATCTTAAATAAGGATCGCACAAAAGAACTTAATGATCTAAAAGCAGAAAATCAAACACTAACTAAAGAACTTAACAAATACAAATCCTTAGTTGAAAAATTTACATATAGCTCTGAAAAGTTAAATATGATACTCAATAGTCAACGAGCAGTATTTAATAAAGCGGGTTTAGGGTATAAACCAAGAAATAAACAAAAACTTCTTAGCAACTTCTTTGTTAAAGCTGGAGAAACTAAAACTAAGAAAATAACCTGCTTTTGTTGTGGGACTATAGGACATAAGGCAAATGTATGTGACTATAGGAAAAGTAAAACAAAAAGAAAAATTAAAAGGGTATGGGTTCCAAAAGGAACCAACTTGACTAACCATGAAGGACCCAAGAAAACTTGGGTACCTAAGATTATATGATCTACTTGTGTACGAGTGTCTTGCAGCCAAGGTCAACAAAAACTGCTGGTACTTGGACAGTGGCTGCTCAAGACACATGACGGGTGACAAGGATCAATTTTTCACCCTTGAAGCTAAGAAGGGAGGTGCTGTGACTTTTGGAGACAACAACCAAGGTCACATCATTGGTATTGGTAAAGTTCAAATCACCCCTTCTACTTATATTGATAATGTTAGATATGTTGATGGTCTTAAGCATAACTTATTAAGCATTAGTCAATTATGTGATAAAGGGTATGATGTTATGTTTAAACCATCACTATGCATTATAACAAACCCTAATGATAATAGTTTAGTTTTTAAAGGAATTAGACGAGGAAATGTATATGTTGTAGACCTTGAAGATCTTGCAAAACATAACCAATGTCTAGTTGTTAATGAAACTAAGGATAATGATGCTAGTTGGTTGTGGCACCGTAAGTTAGGTCATGCAAGCATGGACACAATAACTAAACTAGTTAAAAGAGATTCCGTGATAGGTTTGCCAAAATTAAAATTTGAAAAGAACAAAATATGTGAAGCATGTCAATTTGGCAAACAATCTAGGAACTCATTTAAATCCATAAAATGTGTCTCTACCTCTAGGCCTCTAGAATTATTACACATGGACCTATTCGGACCAACTAGAACAACAAGCCTAGGTAGAAATAAATATGGTCTAGTTATTGTAGATGATTATTCTAGGTACACATGGGTCATGTTCCTAGCACATAAGGATCAAGCATTTTCTGTTTTTAAGAAATTCCATAAAGAAGTAACCAATGCTAGAGATACCTCAGTAATAGCTATTAGAAGTGACCATGGTACCGAATTCGAAAATCAGTCATTTGAGGAATTTTGTAGTAAAAAGGGGATAACCCATAATTTTTCTGCACCTAGGACACCACAACAAAATGGAGTTGTGGAGAGGAAAAATAGAACTCTAGAGGAAATGGCTAGAACTATGTTATGTGAAAGTAACCTCCCTAAGTACTTTTGGGGAGAAGCCATTAATACTTCTTGTCATATATTAAATAGAGTTCTATTGAGACCCATCATAAAGAAAACACCTTATGAACTTTGGAAAAACAGAAAACCAAAAGTTAATTACTTTCATGTTTTTGGATGTAGGTGTTTTGTTCATAATAATGGGAAAGATAATCTAGGTAAATTTGACTCTAAATCTGATGAGGGAATTTTTTTAGGCTACTCTACAACTAGCAAAGCCTATAGAGTCTTTAACAAAAGAACCTTAGTTATAGAAGAATCTATACATGTTGTATTTGATGATTCTAGTGACATCTCCTCTAGTAAGAAAGATAATTTTGATGATGATGTTGAAATTCTTGAAGAAAAGATAGATGAGATGGCATTACAAGATGATAATCAAAAGTTGAGTGAAGGAGCATCATCAAGCCAAGAGGCTATTGTGGATCATGGGCTAACTAAAGCTTGGAGGTATGCTCACGGGCATCCTAAGGAACTAATTCTAGATGATCCATCTCAACCGGTTAGGACTAGAGCATCCCTTAGGAATTTGAATAACCATCTAGCTTTTGTCTCACACTTTGAGCCCAAACATACCCGAAAATGATGTAAATTGGATAAATGCAATGCAAGAAGAACTAAACCAATTTACTAGAAACAAAGTGTGGAATCTAGTTGAGAGACCTTCTGAATATCCAATTATAGGTACTAAATGGATTTATAAAAATAAACTTGATGAAAATGGAACTGTTATAAGGAATAAGGCTAGACTAGTAGCAAAGGGTTATAATCAAGAAGAAGGTATAGATTTTGATGAAACCTTTGCTCCAGTAGCTAGACTTGAGGCTATTAGACTATTATTAGCATATGCATGCTCTAAGGACTTCAAACTATTTCAAATGGATGTAAAAAGTGCATTTTTAAATGGGTATATTAATGAGGAGGTATATGTAGAACAACCTCCTGGTTTTGAAAATCATCAATACCCTAATCATGTTTATAAATTGAACAAAGCACTTTATGGTTTGAAACAAGCACCTAGAGCATGGTATGAGAGACTTAGCAAATTCCTATTAGAACATGAGTTCTCTAGGGGTAATGTAGATACAACTCTATTTCTGAAAAAGAAAAATCAAGATATGCTGTTAGTACAGATTTATGTTGATGATATTATTTTCGGTGCTACTAACAATCGTCTCTGCGAAGAATTTGCTAACTTGATGCAGAGTGAATTTGAGATGAGCATGATGGGAGAGCTGACTTACTTCCTTGGACTCCAAATCAAACAATCTGAAGGAGGCATCTTCATCAATCAAGCCAAATATATCAAGGAGATGCTCAAGAAGTTTGATATGGAGGGAAACAAATCAATCAGCACCCCCATGAGTTCATCATGCAAATTAGACCAAGATGAATCAGGTAAATCTGTAGATCAGAAACTGTATCGAGGTATGATAGGATCCTTATTGTATCTTACTGCAAGTAGACCTGATATTATGTTTAGTGTTTGCATATGTGCTAGATATCAGGCTAATCCTAAAGAATCACATCTAGTTGCAGTTAAGAGAATTTTTAAATATTTAATAGGAACTAAGAATATAGGGCTATGGTACTCTAAAGAATCTAGCCTAAACTTAATAGGATACACAGATTCAGACTTTGCTGGATGTAAGCTTGATAGAAAAAGTACCAGCGGGTCGTGTCAATTTCTAGGAGAAAACCTTATCTCATGATTTAGCAAGAAACAAAACTCGGTTGCATTATCTACTGCTGAAGCTGAATATGTTGCAGCCAGAAGTTGTTGTGCTCAAATCTTGTGGATTAAACAACAACTAGAAGATTATGGCATTAAACAAGATAAAATTCCCATTAATTGTGATAATACAAGTGCCATTAATCTAACTAAAAATCCAATTCAGCATTCAAGAACTAAACATATTGAGATACGACATCACTTCATAAGAGATCATGTATTGAATGGTGATGTGACACTCCAATTTGTTTGTACTGATGATCAATTAGCAGATATTTTTACAAAACTCCTAAGTGAAGAGAGGTTTAGTGTGCTTAGGAGGGGATTAGGAGTGATTGATCCATCCTAGTGGTAGTTTCCACTAGATTCATTGATTTTGATGATTAGTTTGTGGTTAAAATAGAGTTTCTCTTCAATGATCATCAAATCAGATCTTAATTTAGTGATTTTCCCTCGTTTGGCACAAACGAAGCATGATTTTTAGGTGCGTGCCAAAGTTAGAGACGACTCGAGTAAGTTTCAGAGTCGGCTCCTAAGGGGGAGTCGACTCGCGCATTTGTGGGAGTCGACTCGCATAGATGGCAGCAGAGGGGGAGTCGACTCACATATAGTCGGGAGTCGACTCGAGGTCTACAGGCGCATAAGGAGAGTCGACTCGCGCATATTCTGGAGTCGACTCGAGGTCGAGTCGACTCGCGACTCAGTGGAGTCGACTCGCAGTCGGGATTCGACTTTTTAACCCTAGATTTGTCGTTTCGAAAATACTTCTTTCTCAAGCCGCCACTGTTCACAAGCCCTAGAGTCGACTCCTAGGTCGTCCCCAATCCTTCCCAAGGCTTTTTCCAATCGATTCTTCACCGGTCTTTGGGTTTTCATCCCTTCCTAGGTCGTCCCCGGTCGGTCCCAAGCCTTCTCCGTCGACCTTTCTCCATCCTTTAGTTTTTTTTTATCCCGTCTAGGTCATTATGCCGCGTAAGACCGTAGTCCGGAAGAGGTCCCGACCCGAGGCCGGTCCCGAGCGGCGCTCCAAGGCGCGGCACGATCCCGCGAGGCCACCACCTCCGGCTCGTTCCCCGCCTAGGGCGGTTCCCGTGAGGCCATTGGCCGGGAAGGCCGTCACCACCGGGAGATATGTCGACTTCGACTATCTCTCCCGGGAAGGGTTCACCATAGGTGATAGGCTTAGGGTCCAGGGCTTAGAGTTTTTTCTTACATTAGACCTCCCCACTTACCCTGGCCTTGTTAGAGAGTTTTACGGTACCGTCCATCGGAGAGATGGGGATATCGAGGGCACAGTAGCCGGTGTCCCTCTGTTCGTTACGGAGGATCTCATTGCCCACATCCTCCACCTTCCACAAGTAGGGGTGGCTCCCACACACCCTGAGGACAGGGTTGAGGCCCTTACGGCCGTTCTAGGGCATCCACCCCAGTCACCTCTAGACGAGGTATCCGCTAGCTCACTACCGATTGAGGTGCGGATCCTCTTGAGTATATTGTCTAGGTCCATCTTTCCTAAGACAGGGAGATTTGATTTTGTAAATGAGAGAGACCTAGCTCTGATGTTTTATATTCTTCAGGACACTCCAATCAACTTCCCCAAACTCATCTATAGGTATCTGTGTGAGCCCCTAGATAGACCTAGGCTCACCCTCCCATACGGCATGCTATTCACTCTTCTGTTTAGGGAGTACGAGATTCCCATTCCTGAGGGAAAACCCTTTCGCGCATTACGATGGACTGATCGCACGCGTGCAGGGACCCTACACAGGATGGGGTTTCGAAAGAGAGAGGGGATCTGGGTTAGGAAGTCTACCCTCACCACACAGACCACCAGACCTTCTCCCAGTCCTGAGCCAGACTCTGACTTTCCAGACTTACCAGATCTTCCATCCACTCCTGCTCCTACCACCTCCGCTGGACCTTCCTCCTCGGCTCCACCATCCATGGAGGTCCGCATTGATTCTGAGCAGCTCCGGGAGCTGCGGCAGGAGATAGTCCGAGATCTGAGGGATGAGTTGCTTCGGGAGCTCCGAGGTTCGGTGCCTACTCCCTCTCCTGCGCCCACATCTTCCGCATTGGTACCTTCCCTGACAGCCGTGACAGACATGACGGCTGAGGTGCGGCAAGAGATATACAACATGAGGACCTTGATACAGGCCCAGTTCCACAGCATGAGTGAGGTCACGAGCACCACTCGACGGATGCGGGATGACATCGGCCGTGACATGTCCACCACCACCGCAGGGGCCGAGCGCTTGTCGAATGTGCTCATCGACAAGCTGGACGGACTGCAGAAGTCAGTACTCGAGCTGGATACGACACAGAGCAGGGCCATCCAGGCCATCATTCGCCAGCTAGAGAACGTGACCAATGCGGTCCAATCACTCGTGGAGCGCATGCCTCGAGGAGATACATCCTCGAGAGGAGGAGCCACATCCTCGAGAGGAGGAGTCACATCCTCGAGGAGACCGTAGCTACTTTTTGTATTTTGCTTTGACATGTATTGCTTTACGTTACTTATTGTATTCTGAAATGTACTTACATACAAATTAATACAATGAGTAGCCGCATTTTTCTTCAATAATGTGCCTTTTGATCTATGTTTGATTGTGTGTTCTGTTTACCTCCTTTTTGATATGATGACAAAAAGGGGAAGAAATATGTATAAAATATGTAAAATGGAGAAAAATATGTATAAAATATGTAAAAGGAATCAATGGAAATCAATAAAAAGATAAACTCTTAAAACACACAAATTTGTTCTAAGTGGATTCGGTACCTCGAGGCTCATTATCTCTCTTTTGGGGCTCCTAATGGAGTAATCTCCAGAATCTATTCAAGGGATATTCGGAGATTAGCTGAATCCTACTCAAGAACAAATTGACAGATTTTTCCTCTAAAAACCAAAATTTCAGTTCAAAAACTTCAAAGCATTAAAAGGAAATTCAAAGAATCAAAACAAAGTAGAATGCATATGTTGAGGGGGAGAATCTGAAATTTTAAGAAAGCTAAATCATTAATTATATATAAGCCAAACAATTGAATGCATGATATGAAGGCTTATATAATTCCAAATGAAAGGGGGAGCTTTAACTCCGAAATTTATTGTTTCACTCCTTTCAAGCTTGGATAAATTGAATTACCAGACATTTGAATTCATTTATGGATTTTATTTGATTGTTTATTGTGCAATTCACTTTACATATACTCAATGTTTTGTCACCATCAAAAAGGGGGAGATTGTGGAGTGATTGATTAAAACCCTATTTGATTTTGATGAGCTCAAAGCATTTGAGTATATTTCTTGTTTACTAATGAATTCAATTAAGTGTTTCAGTGAAAATCTTGTCTAAGTGTCTCAAGACTTGGTTCATAGTTTTTGGATAAGTTAAGAAGTCAGCTTGAACCAAGGTCTGAGACTCGAGTCGACTCCAGAGTATCACGAGTCGACTCCAAGCGTATCAAGTTCACTGGCACGAGCTCGAGTCGACTCTGGATCAGTACGAGTCGACTCCGACTGAGAACAGACAGACGAACAGAAAGCTTCAACTCAGAACCTGTCAACGAGTCGACTCCCGAAGTGTGCGAGTCGACTCCGATGTTCACCAAGTCGACTCCAGGGTAGTAAGAGTCGACTCCAAGAGGAATACAAAGAAAAAGTCAGAGAGCAGTTTTCGGGTCTGAGATTCGAGTCGACTCCAGTAGAACGCGAGTCGACTCCGATGGTTGGCAGGTCGACTCCAAAGACAGCTAGAGTCGACTCTCAGCAGTACACAAAGAAAAAGTCAGAGGGCAGATTCTGGACTCTGAGATTTGAGTCGACTCCCGCATTATGCGAGTCGACTCCGAGACTCCGCGACCACAAAGAAGACAGAAGACCAAGTTACTGCCTCTGAGATTCGAGTCGACTCCCAGACAGCTAGAGTCGACTCCAAGGCAGCTTCACATCAAAAGGGCAGAAGACCAAGTTTCGGAAACTGAGAGCCGAGTCGACTCCGAGGAAGCTCGAGTCGACTCCAAGACTGGACGAGCCAAAAGACAGAAGATAGGGAGTTCGGGCTCTGAGCGCCGAGTCGACTCCCAGGACAGTCGAGTCGACTCGAGTGGACCAAATTCAAAAATACGTCCACGGACTTCATGGGATGAGCCGACTCCGAGAAAGCCAAGTCAGCTCCAGAAGTTGGCGAGTCGACTCTGGGTCAAGACGAGTCGACTCCCAGTCGCGAAGGCAACTTTAATTCAAATCTGGAACAGTTGCAGAGTCGACTCCGGAAAAGTATGAGTCGACTCCCGCTACAGACGAGTCGACTCCTGATCGCGCGAGTCGACTCCAACCCACCAACGGACACATTGTCAGACTGTACAGAGTGTGCAGAACGGGCAGAAAAAGCTCTCTAACGGCTAGTTTCCGTGGGGGTTGGTTTAAATAGCCACAGAGGACTGTAGCAAGGCAGAGAACAACCATTCCACTCCAAGTAATCAAGCTTTCAATCTCTGCAACTTGTTCTTCAACGAAAAAGAGGAAAGAGCAGCATTAACTGCATCCACCTACTTCTTCCCAACATTGAAAGAGCCTCCTCCTGCATTCAAGTCGACTACACATTCAAGAGGAGACCCGAAGTTCAAGAAGCCCTTCCTCTTCTCCAACTTAAAAGCGTTTGAGGGCTCTTAACTTCGTTATTGTTCATATTGCCATTTATCTGCTTTTGAGAAGCTGTATTTTTTCTGTTTGTTCTTTTCATCTACACATTGTCTTTGCTTGGTTCAATCGGGGGATTGAATCAAGGGTATAGAGGTTGGTTGGTGAGCCGAGTGTAAAACCAACGTGTAAGGGTTCGATTGTGATCCCGGAAAAACAATCGGGGTTGGTTCTAGTCGGTGAGCCTGGGAAAACCGATCGAGTTCGTTGTGAGCTCGTAAAACAACAAGTTTGGTTGTGAGCTTGGAAAACAACCGGCTGTAATCCAAGGGGTTATAGTGAATTCCCAAGTGAGACTTGGGGAGTGGACGTAGGAGCAAGGGTTAGCTCCGAACCACTATAAAACTTGGTGTTTGTGATTGATTGTCTCTCTTTCTCTTACTCTCATATCACTCACAGCACATAGCAATTAATCGAACAACTTGCAATAGCTTTAATTAGTCATCCACATCGTTTTAAATTGTAAGATTATTTTAAAACCCAATTCACCCCCCCCTCTTGGGTTGTCTATCTGGGCAACAGTTTATCATTCTCACATTCATGTATAGAAATTAGGTTTTTAAAAACAAAAATCTTTTTTTTTAATTTAAATTTATTATTATTATTTTATGAAAATGAACACACATTTTTTTTTTTGGATGAAAATCACGATAAATACCCCCAAACCTAAACCTAACATTGTCCTCAATGTAAAAAAAAATTTAAGAGAATTGGGTTGCCTCCCAACAAGCGCTAAGTTTATTGTCTTCAGCCAGACACAGTGAGATAGTTTTTGCATCTCCTTTTATGAGGTCATCTATTTTGTCTATCATAAAACACTCAACTTCCCTCGCTGGTTGGTCGGCCGCATTGAACACATTTAATTTTACCTTCATGTTCCCAAATGATATGTTCATTACCCCTGTTCTACAATTGATGCATGCATTGGCTGTTGCTAAAAAGGGCCGCCCGAGGATCACGGGGATTTGTTTATTAGGATTGGGCTCATATTCCATATCAAGGACAATGAAATCTACTGGAAAATAGAATTTGTCTACCTTGACAAGAACATCTTCAATTATCCCACGTGGTGTTTTTACAGATCGATCAGCCAATTGAAGGGATACCGAGGTTGGTTTTAACTCACCTAAACCAAGTTTCTCATAAACTGAATAAGGTAAAAGGTTGACACTTGCCCCTAGATCTAAGAGTGCTCGATCAATGAAATTATTTTCTAAGACACAGGAGATCGTGGGAGCACCAGGATCTTTGAATTTTGGAGGGGTGTTGTGTTGGAGAATAGAACTCACTTGCTCAGTTAGGAAGACCTTTTTAGGCACATGTGTCCTAGATTTTCGCTTTTGTGTACAAAGGTCTTTGAGAAATTTGGCATAGGAGGGAACTTGTCTGATGGCATCAAGGAGTAGGAGGTTAATTTTAACTTGTTTGAAGACCTCTATCATCTCTTCTAATGAAGTTCCCTTTTTGCCAAATGGAGAGGGTGAAGTAAGAGCTTCAGGAAATGGGGCCTTTGGGATGTGAGTTTTGGCAGAAGATGGACTAGCTGAAGAAGAAGAAGAAGGTTTTAGATTTTCATTTGACACATTTCTATCCTCTTCTTCACCTTCCTTATTGTTGTCCTCCCCAATCTTATTGTCTATTATACGTCCACTCCTTAGGGTAGTCAAAGCATTGGCTTGTTCATGATGAATTGCATTTAATTGATTTTCTTGAGCCATGTATTGTCCCCTAGGATTACTTAGTGGTTGGCTTGGAAGCTTTCCTTCCTCTCGCTTGTTCAGTGCATTAGCTAGTTGCCCCATCTGGGATTCTAGCTTGGCGATTGATTGCGTGTGAGAGTGCACCAATTGTGTAATGGTTTCCAAACCTTGAAGGGCGTTCAACACTTTCTCCTCAAAGGCTGTGTTTCTTTGGGGTGGAGGAGGAGTATGTTGAAATTGAATCGAGGGACGGTAGGGATGAATATTTTGTGGGGTTTGAAAATTCTGAGGATTTTGAAAATTTTGGGAGTAGGGTTGGGCTGTGTTCGAAGCTTGCTGCTTCCAAGAAAAGTTTGGATGATTTCGCCATCCCAGGTTATATGTATTGAAAAATGGGTCATTACCCGGTCTAGGCTGTGTTTGAGCAGCATTGATGTGTTCTTGCACGAGTTCGGAGAATTGGGGCGCTGAGGGGCACTCATGAATAGGGTGGGATGGGCTAGAACAAATAGTACACACTTGTGCTTGGGAAGAGTTCATGTAATGCCCACCTATCATCAGTTGGTCAATCTTATGGGACAATGCATCTACCTTGCTAGACAGGTCCATAGAATGACTTATCTCACAAATGGTCCCTTTTCTTTGAGAACTCGGGGGTGCTTGACGAGAACATGAAGCATGGTGGAGGGAGTTTTCATTAAGATTTTCAAATAATTTCCATGCTTCATGCTCATTTTGAAACATAAAAGTGCCCCCGCATGCAGCATCGATCATCTGACGGTTTCGTTCTGTCAATCCGTCATAAAAATATTGTACTAGTTGCCACTTAGGTATTTGATGATGAGGGCATTTACGGATTAGGTCCCTAAATCTCTCCCAAGTTTCATGAAATTCTTCTCCCTCAGTTTGGGAGAAGCTTGTAATGGCACGTCTAAATTGGTTCGTTCTTCCTATGGAAAAGTATTTTTTAAGGAATTCTTGTTGCATTTGATCCCAAGAACGAATTGAGTTAGCTTCTAAAGAATTCAGCCATTGTTTGGCTCTATCTTTAAGGGAGAAGGGGAATAACCTAAGTTTCAAAGCATCATCAGTGAAGTTCTGAATCTTGACGGTGGTGCAAATCTCAAGAAATTCATCTAAATGTTTGTAGGGGTCTTCGTTGGTGAGCCCATAAAAAGATGGGAGCATTTGGATCACACTAGACTTTATTTCATATTGTACAGCTGCTACCTCAGGTAATCGAATGCAAGATGGGGAAGTGTAAATAGTGGGAGTAAAGTACTCCCTCAGGAGTTTGGGTTGTTCTTCAGCCATCTTAAGAGGTGGGGATGATCCTAATGTTTTGATCTTAGCTCGAATGTTCCTAAGGGTTCGTTCTATTTCAGGGTCAAAAGGTAATAGGTTTCGTACTCTAGAACGACTACCGTGCATACACTAGTACTCGATCAATCAAGCATGCAATAAAAGAGAAAAGCATATCAATCCTAGTCTTTGTCCTAAAATCACTAGACAGCTCCTAAATGGTTTGAAGAGGGCACCTAAGCCTCCAATCCGGTCTAATGAACCGAGTTGACCAGGTAAGCTCCCAGGTAAGTGGAGGGGTCACGATGCGTTCGCAAAGGTCCCACTTAAAACCCACTTGCCTCGAACAGATGAACTGTCTCCCTTATAGGGACAAAGCTTGCCTAGACATCAACTAAGCCACAGAGCGAAATTGGTGCAACTTTCGGTGATCTTCATCCTATTGAGCTCGAATGTCCCTAGGAGCCAACGTCTAATTGATTTTAATTAAAGTGACACTATGTGAGATTGAGTTCACCTAAGTTGGGCAAGAGTCCGGTGATGAAATCCGGCTCTTATCTTGTTGGGGTGATTGCCCTTACTAAGTGCAAATGAATTGGTGTATGTGTATCAGGCATGCATTCACAATTTTGCTGTAATTAAAATCAAACAATCACCACAAAATTTCAAACCAATAATTAATTTAAATAAGAAAAGTTTAGAGGTTACCAAAGAGAATTTTTCCAGCAAATTTTTTTTTTTTTTTGCAAACCTCTGCAGCATTTCTTTTTCGGCAGTTCTCCTTTTGATCATCCCAGATTCTTTTTTTTTTTCGATTCCTGATAAAATAAATAAATAAATAAATAAAAATTAGTAAGGGAGAAAAAGAAGATAAGAAAAGTAACAATAATAGAAAATTTTTTTAATTTTTTTTTAATTTTTTAAATAATTTTTTTAATAAGAAAAATAACTATGCTAGCAATTCCCGGCAACGGCGCCAAAAATTGATCGGTTCTTTCAATTTCAAAAATAAACCACGCAATAGCACGTATCCTGTAGGATAGTGATTACGGGTGTCGGTCCACAGGGATTGAAGAATAAGTTATTTTTCTTTTAAAAGTAAATTAAGAAGGAGAATTTGCTAACTTGATTTAACTAAATTAATTCAAAGGGCATAAGCTAGAGTAAAGAGACTTTTGAGTTATCGATTAATAAGAGCTAAAAGTAAGATGAATGCAATAGTAGGAGTATTTTATGGGAAGAGATGTTTAGGGTTAGAATCCACCGATGGATTCGTAAATATGGTGCTTTCAATGATTTAGATATGTGTATGATCTGATTGCTCTTAACTACAAGTTAGGACAATCATACAAAAAGTTGAAATCTAACCCACAGTATGAGTCATCTAGGCCTGGTACAAAACCATCTTCTCTAAGGATAGGCATGGTCTGTCCTACTTAGCATGATTCATCTGATGATTAATTTCTCAAAGATAAATCCGGTAGTTGCATAACAGTCTCCTCCAAACCACAGGTATTGGATTCAATTTCGATAAACTATATTAATTCATGCGGAAGCTTTCTACAAGATAAACATCTTACACAAATTAAACAAGACATTTCAAGATCAGAATTTCATTAAATATGCAACTGTCTTACAATGCTAAAAATCAAAGAAATGCAACATATATACTCATCCACGGCTTCATCAAACCCCTAAACCGAGGCTTAGCTGCTCATGGTACTCGTCATCTCCATTGGTTGGCTGAAGAAATCCTTTGCCATCTTCAAATGAAAGGCTATTCCCAAAATATCCAAAATACTCTCTCTCTCCCCCTCCTTTCTCTTTTTTTTTATTTCTTTTTTCTCTTCTTCTCTCTCGGCTGGATTCTTCTTTTCACCGAAACAGGGGGTCTCCCCTGTTTTCTTCTCCACCGACCTCCCCTCTCAAAGCCGATGGCCACCCTCTTTATACCCATTCTCCCCCTTGATGGATCCACTGAGAGAGGAGGAGGGCGTGATGCTGGGAATGATCTCGCGGAGGCTTGATTGTTCAATGCGGGATCGCTGGAGAAGGGCGTGAATCCGTGGGAGTGGCCGAATCTCGCGTTCCTTGATGGCTAGAAACGGAAGGAGGAGGCTCCGGATGAAGGGCGCCGCGGGATCGCTGGGAGGCTAATGCAAAATGTTTGAATCTCGGAGAAGACGGGGATGGAGCTAGAGATGAATGCCGCGCTGGGTTACCGGCTGCTGGGAATGATCTCGGGCGAAGATGGGGATGGAGCTCGAAACGGTGCCGATCCGGAAGGAGCTGGGTTACCGGCTCGTTGAATGCAGTCGGCTGGGATCGCGGTGAAGGCTGAATCACAGGGATCGGAGCTGGGAATCGATGGGATCTCTTCTTGGAACGAATCCGGGTGAAGCTCGACTGATTTCTGACTGCTGGGAGGTGGAACGGGCGGTGGATGGCACGCGGTGATTGCGGCTGGCACGGAGCTGATGCGGTGATGCTGGATCTCGGCTGAGACGCGGAGGAAGCCGTGGAATCGACGGGAGGAAGGTGGACGGCCGAGATGCCATGCGGGGGAGGGGGGAAGAAGATAAACAGTGAACTTAGTTTTATATAATAATTTTTTTTGTAACACTGTTCATATGAACAGTGTTTTCACGGGACACTGTTCATATGAACAGTAAATCCACTGATTTTTATTAATTTTATTATATTCATTATTATTTTTTTCTTGTTTTAAATTTATAAATTTTATATGAAGGCAGATAATGAATTGGTTGGAAATTGACTTTGGGTTTGAGGTGGGTCATGATCGTTGATTTGCGTGAACTTACTCTCGAGCCCAATGTCGTTTAATTTTTGTTAAACTGCTTCAGACCGGACTCAACAAGGCTAAAAGCAGGACCGTGACTTAATAAAAGGGTTAATCAAATATTTTTCCATACAATTATAACTTTTAATCTAATCAAGACCAAAGCCCATTTAATTATAACCTTAGCCGGGTCAACACAATCTTCTTATATGTTTTTCTGTAGTTTTCATGAAAGATTGCAATCAAGAGAGAGACAAGTTCAGAATCTGGTTTAAGAAAAGAATTATTTACCTCTTACCATAATTTAAATTTATTTCAATGTTTATTCAATTTCATGGTAAAATATGTATTTATCAGTTTAAAAACATTGATAAGTGCTATGGAAAGATAACTAAATTATAAATTATTAAGCACTTATCAGTTGTAAGGTTGTGGTTGGTGAGCCTTTGGGAAAACCAAGTGGGTTGGATTGTGAGCCCGTGAAAACAATCGGTTGGTTCTAGTCGGTGAGCCTGTGAAAACTGACCGAGTTCGTTGTGATCTCGCAAAACAACAAGTTGGGTTGTGAGCTTGTAAAACAACCGACTGTAATCTGAGGGATTATAGTGAAATTCCCAAGAGGTCTTGGGAAGTGGATGTAGGTGCTGGGGTGCACCGAACCACTATACATCTTTGTGCTTGTGATGCCTTATTTCTTGCATTTCATGCCTTACATACATACTTGACTGTGTAATATCTCTAGCTTTATTTCCTAATTGAGTATAAGAGATTGTTTAGAACTTTCTTAGCTTTCACTCTATTCTTACAATTTACATAGATTAAACTGATCATACAACTATAAGTTATTTTAGGATCAATTGCGTTCTAAAGCCATAGTATAATTGCTCTAGCTTAGTTTGTCACTGCATTACTTATAATTACCTAGAGCTTAAGTAAGTAACATCTTATCATTCTGCTACATTCAATTTAAAGTAAAAAATTAGAAAACACAATTTTTAGAAAACTCAATTCACCCCCCCTCTTGGGTTGTCATCTTGGGCAACAATAGGCAAGCATTCAGCTTTGGACAAATTACTGAATCTCAAAATAAATCTAGATGTTTGATAGAGAAATAAACTTTCTTGCAATTCATTGTAACTATGAACTCCAAATGCCTTTGGCTGCACCAATATAAATGAAAGCTAACATATAAATTGATGGTAAGGCTCAACATTAGCTTAAAACAATTGTGAGCTACCTCTCTGAGTATGGGCTGAGAAGTTTTTTACCCAAACCTGACTCAATCTGATCCATTCCAACCTTTATTGATACCCTCATTCTTACCTTTCCAATCTAGAATTCTCCGATCCTTATTAGCAACACAATTCGGCGTCCACTACAAAATTCTAAATACAGCAAAACTAATAAGATAGTGACAAAAGCAAACAATGTGACGTAGAACGGGGAGGTGGGTGCTGCTAAATTTTGATGGATAATGGTTGAAATTGGTTGGACCCAAAGCTAATTTCGGTTAGGACGTGGGAGGAAGGGATTAGACTTGTGATTTAGATCTGAAATTTAAAGGACTTTGTAGTGATT
This sequence comes from Phoenix dactylifera, assembly GCF_009389715.1. NCBI lineage: Eukaryota > Viridiplantae > Streptophyta > Magnoliopsida > Arecales > Arecaceae > Phoenix > Phoenix dactylifera. The sequence continues at coordinate 2,415 of NW_024067830.1, read as the reverse complement.
AGGGCATCAAAGGATTAGGGCTATTGCGTGAAGAAGATGGGCGGATGGAAGAAGAATCAATGGAAGGTGCTGTGGTTTTGATGGTAATAAGATAACTGTAGGCTGAATTGAAGAGTCTCACCTCTATCCTAAACCCAAGAATTTTTCGGCATCTCACCTAGGAAGAAAAGAATCTTTAGAGTTTCACCAAAGAAGAAAGAAGAAGCCTGTTGCCTCTAGATCACAAAAGCAATTGAAAACTAAATTAATTCTGTCTTTATTCTTCAATGTCCCCTTTATATAGAATAAGAGGTTAGAAAAATAAGGACTCTTACAACCAGAATTTTAGAACTCTAACTAAACATGGACTCTTTTAAATCAATCAATCATTTGACGAAATCAACTAACAAAATCAACTAACGAAATCAACTAACAAAATCAACTAACGAAATCAACTAACGAAATCAATTGACAAAATTAGCTGATGAAATCAATTGACAAAATTCACTAAATTAATTAAGACTTCCAAATAACTAGGACTCTTTAAAGACATATGGCCTAAAAGTCCAAATCAGCTAGGACTCTTTTAAACGACACATGGATTCAGTAAACAAGACTTCAAATAATCAAGACTCTTGGACTCCAAATAAATTAGGACTCCTGGACTCCAAATAAGCTAGGACTTCTAGGACAATTAAACTTTGACTAAGCCAATTCCTCTTCTCACACTTACATGATGTGGACCCTTTGCTGCAAGTTGACATTCAACTACACGGACTCAATTCAACAAATTACAACTCAATTAATAACTCAATTGACAAAACAAACAAACCAAAAATTAAACCCAACTTCATGCGCACGCCCTAAGAATTGGGCATTTTGCTTCCAAGCGACGATTCAAACACGACGCACAACAAAGATGACTCGGGCTCCTGCTCCTGTATCACAATGTCTCACCGATTGATAATCAACCATGAATATGCAACAACCTGCATTTCCATCTTATCAATCTTATGGAGCATAGACAAGCAGTCTGCTTTAGACAAGTTACTGAATCTCAAAATAAATCCAGATGTTTGATAGAGAAGTAAACTTGCTTGCAATTCAATGTAACTATGAACTCCGAGTGCCTCTCTTTGGCTCCACAAAAATAAATCAAAGCTAACATATAAATTGATGGTAAGGCACGATATTAGCTTAAAACAATTGTTAGCTACCTCTCCGAGTTACTCCGACATTAGCTTAAAACAATTGTGAGCTACCTCACCGCCGCCGCCCGCACCCCCCTCTCCCACATGGATTATAATTATTAAGTTCAGAATTTTATGGGGTGCACCATCCAAGAAGTGAATCAGAAATCTTTGATTGCTGGGCAGAGGTAAACTAATGGTGGAGCCCCACTTTAAAAATAAAGGGCTACCTTTAAGTGGAAGATCAAATTCACCTTGTTATATGTATATATGCACGAAAGTATCATACTTAAATTTGTCATGAGAGGAAACTTTCCAAACATCATTATTTTCCCTATCTAAATCAGAAAATAATAATTGTTTCAATAAGCAACCATCAACATTCTCGATAGAGTATCAGTCACCCAAACTATGCGCAATGGGGTGATTCCTTTTTGAAAAAATAAGCTATCATCAATCAGAACCGAAAATCATCCAAACATAGGAGATTAATTCTCTAATCCAGCCATTCCATTGAGGGCTAAAGTCCCTCTTGAATAAGACTGTCACTAACAAGCTCACCTTTTATCATAAGCATCTTTCCAATCAAATTTGACCAATACTTGGTCTACATTATTCTCAATTCAATGATTAGTCATCCTGAACAAGAGCAAAAAATACATCTCTCTCTCATAAATGCATGCTGAGCTTAAGGAATGAACTTGAGCTCAATGATTCCAGAATATTTTTAATTTTCAGTTATAGCGGCTAATATATACATCCATTACATATTATTGTCCGCAAGCTACAGTTTGCTAGCTAAAAGAATCTCTACCATCCGACACTATTTCGCAATAGCAGCGGGTTCCATGGCTTCGCGGCCAACATTGAGACGCCATGCATCATGTCCGCCGCTATGTACTCCCACAAATTTAGAAACTTTTCGTTCGTTCGCTCCTTCTAACATATATCATCGTCATCGTCTCTCTCTCTCTCTCTCTCTCTCTCTCTCTCTCTCTCTATATATATATATATATATATATATATATGACTCTATATTTACCAAAAAAAGTATATAACTCTACTGCTTAATTTCTAATTAACAAGTGGGGAGAATGAATCTAAAGTTAATTACATGATGACATCGATTAGATCCTAACGAAAAAGATACTGAGCTCCCGGGCTGTTGTTCTCGGGATTGAGCATGTGGAAGGTCTCCGAGTCCTTGGAGCCGACGAACCGGTCTAGGTAGCCCCGCATGTAGGTG